>NC_061141.1:7485757-7785757 GCF_905220365.1 Vanessa cardui
CGTAAAAATTCTAGCGCCTACCCTACATCGATGGTATACGGAAATGTCGAAGCAAAGAATAAACAAGATGTTTCGAATCTTTTTGCAGCGTATTTTTCCTCCGTCTATGTAAATGACAACACATCAAACTAATGTGCACCTGATCCCAAAACTTACGTTGGTAATATATACCTATCACAAGGCGACATCGAAAAAAAATTAAAGAGGCTTGATCATAAGAAAGGCGCAGGACCAGATAACATATCTCCCTACTTCCTTTCAATGTGTGCGACTACTTTATCTTTTCCGTTGTATCTCATTTTTAATACATCTTTAAACACAGGAATATTTCCACAAGTTTGGAAGGAGGCGAGAATTGTACCTGTGTTTAAAAGCAATGATCCCGCTTCCGTCGAAAATTATCGTCCGATATCAATCTTGTCAACTGTGGCAAAGGTCTTCGAAAGTCTTGTACATTATAATTTAGCAGATTATCTTAAATCCCATATAAATAGTAATCAGCACGGATTCGTATCAGGAAGATCTACCAATACCAACCTTGTCACCTTTGTTACAGAAACAGTTAGAGCTGTAGATGACGGTGAACAAATTGATGCAATTTATACAGATTTTTCGAAGGCTTTTGATACGGTTAATCACTCTATATTATTGAAGAGATTGAGATCGTTCGGTATAACTGACACCTTACTAAAGTGGTGCACCTCTTATATTAACGCACGCCCATCTACAGTAGTTATTGATGGATATCAGTCAGTTCCATACATTGCACATTCAGGAGTACCACAGGGATCAAATCTAGGTCCAATATTTTTTAATATATTTATAAACGATTTACCCCTAATATTTAAACACGTCAGAGCTTACTTTTATGCTGATGATTTAAAAATAACAAAAACTATTAAAACTCACAATGACGTGACTATAGTACAGGAAGATATTAATCGCCTTGAAAACTGGTGCAAATTACATAAAATGAAATTAAACATCAAGAAGTGCTACCATATTCGGTTTACACGAAAAAGAAATGCTATAGAAAGTGCGTACAATATATCTGGTATTACTATAAACAAGGTGCAAACTATTCGAGATTTAGGAGTTATTTTGGACTCGAAGCTTCAATTTAATACTCACGTCGAACACATTACAACATCCGCATTCAAGTCTTTGGGATTCATTTTGAGAAACTCTAAGGAGCTACATAAATCATATACAATCATAACTCTTTACAACTCCTTGGTTAGAAGTAAACTTGAATACTGTTCTGTTGTCTGGAGCCCTCAATATAAAATTCATATTAATACAATCGAAAGAGTGCAAAAGAAGTTTTTAAAATTTTTACATTATAGATTTAATAACTTGAGGGGCGATCAGTACCAGGGCCGACTTAATAACTACCACTTACTGTCCTTGGATTGTCGAAGAAAACTTTTAGATGTAACGTTTTTACACAAATTATTAAACAATAAAATTGACTGCCCGCAAATCCTCTCTATGATTGGTTTTAACGTGCCTTTCAGGATACCTAGATACAAGTCACCGTTATTGGTAACAACTAAACAAAAAACCAACCTAGGAAAAAATTCACCAATAAACAGACTAGCTAGGACGTATAACGAGTTATCGACTGGTATCAATGAACTAGACATCTTGCATGATAGTATCTACTCCTTTAAAAATAAAATTACCTCACATCTAAAAAACTTTGCATAGAATATAAATACATAGTTATGATTTTATGTTATCTGCTTTTTTCTGTGTTTGTTTTTGTTTTTTTTTTTATATATATATATATAAAAAAAAAAAACAAAAACAAACACAGAAAAATATAAAATATAAATATAAATAAATAGAACACTGCAAAGTGCTCGAAACGTCGGGATGTTTAAAAATAATTAATATACGCGATTCATCCGTTATAAATAGTTTTATTTAAATGTGTAATCATCGCGAAAATTTAAGACAGCAATGATTTTCTCAAATAAAGCCACATTTAAACAGAATATATAGAACAGTTCGATAAGTCAAAACTATTATTTCAATTCCAGGGATGATGATAAATATTCCAGAATACCGTCAACAAGAAGATTATTATTATATTCAACAAAACCTGACCAATAATAATTCATTAATTAAGATCTAATTTATAGTTTATACGAATCTGATACTTAGTACAAAGGCAATAAAAATTAAATTACACTACACAGCATACTCCTGAATTCGAATATTACAAGTTTCAAAATAGTTATTCTATATCGTTCAGTCTAAATGGACTATATTTTTGGCATGAGAATTTTAAAGGTTATAACCTTGTCTAGATGGAAATAGTGTTATATTTTCGTGAAATAGGTTCCATATCAGAAATGGATACTAGAAAACAAAAGAAAAATCGATAAGTGTATTTTCTGCATGGCATGATATTGAAAAATGGATGAACGCTATACTGTTTATGTGAAAACGAGACGTTATTTTTATTTATTATAGAGTTTTATTATTTGTATACAAGTTTTTCACATTTTGTACATCATAAAATGATGATCATAAAAACTCTTGAGCCTCAGTAAGACTTTATTGGAGATGGTAAAAAACATACCAACTAACTTAGCTTCACTCGATTCTAATAATAACAGATTATATAAAATAGATTTTTTAATTAGTCCTTTTTGTCAAAAATTGCTTCATTTGAATATACCTACATAGATAGAAAAACTCGAAAATCAAATCAATTTTAGCCATTTTGACTTCGAAAATATTACCAGAATTGCTAATTTAATATTACACGACCCTAGCACAATAAAATAAATAAAATGCTCCATCTGATTCCTGTCTGTATAATCAGATGCAATCGAAACTCGCCGAAAGGAGAAATCAAGACAAAAGAGTAACTGGAATCTGGCTTTCCGTGCTTTTGAAACCGCAGGAGTATAATACAACGAACTTCTAACTCCGGGCTAGTGGGAATTTATCGAACAATTCAACAACTTATATCAGCACTACTCTATAAGCTTGGACCAAGGAGAAAGTTCTATGCAATTTACTAGTATACGCTTTTATTAACAATTTATTATATATAAATACTAATAATAATTTAAATATAATATACTAAATACACTCGAAAACAGACAATAAGAGATTATAATTTCATGAGATCAAAACAAACATATGTATTTAAATATAGAGCCTAGATGGCCTAATGAGTAGATTTCATATTTGAAAACCTAGTACCTACATAAAGGAGTTTTTAAGGTGCTGAAATTGCGTCTTATTTAATTCGTGCTTTGTGGTCAAATTAAGCATCACAAGGGGTCTAGATGGGTTGGATAGCATTCAGCCACAGCTATAAAAGGATAAATTTATCTCCAACTCACATTGAAACAGCGAGGTGGAGGAGATGACGTGGTTAAATCCAAACTATTATCTAATATTATATATAAGTATACAAGGAAAAAGAGCTGAGATGGTCCAGTGGTTAGAGCGCGTGCATCTTAACCGATGATTTCGGGTTCAAACCCAGGCAAGCACAACTATATATGTGCTTCATTTGTGTTTATAATGCTTTTCCGGGATTCTTCTCGAAGAAAAACATATTGAGGAAACTTGCATGTGTCTAACTTCATCGAAATTCTGCCACATGCATTCTACCAACCCGCATTGGAACAGCGTGGTGGAATGCGTTCCAAACCCTCTTCTTAACGGGAGAGGAGGCCTTACCCCTGCAGTGGGAAATTTACAGGCTGTTACTTTCCTTTTTATACAAGGAAATATAATATACCGGCAAATGTGTCACTTAATAGTTACGAGTGCCAATTATGAGATCTAACAAGTTGAAATTCGGCACGTACACAACTTAACTAATTATAGACGAACGAATCTTGTTGAAATCAACTCTCACGAGAGTGGAAGCTTGCTGGACGTAACTTGTAACTACATTATGAAAGTCATCATAAACACATACGAGCAGTCGATGTTGTACATAATATCCACATCCAGAGCAGTAGAGAAATGGGAAGTAATTTATCCACTGTCTTCGTTGTGTTTGTTTAAAATTGACACCAATTCATTGATATAAGAATTATTAACATTAAGTCCTTGATATACATAATATTGATATATATAAATTAAAAATATTGTGTAAATTTTGACTGCGTGAAATGGCGGGAAGAATGCTTTCAGCATTTCCCCATTGAATCGCAATCCGGATCATCTAGGCAAAAAACAAACCAGCCCTCCTCCAGAGGAGGCAATAAGGTGAGGTGTTATATTTTTAATGAATATTTTGCACCACTACTCCCAGTACCAAGAGTTTCAAGAGCAACTGAAATAAAAGTAATGAAATATGGACATGAATATCGGGATCGCTTTTTATTCCAGCTTTTTAGACAGCGGCAGCGGCTCTTAACATTGTTTCTTGCATATGAGTAAGCACAGGTGCATTTTTTATTCGTTTCTCTCTCATATTATTCTGAGACAGCTATCTAGCATGACCGGAAAAATGAATATTCAATCCCAGCAACCATATTACATAGATTTGTGTATGCTATTAACAGTGGCGGATTTACCAATCGTGTTATGTACAAGATATGCATTTTATTAGATCATGTTTATTAATTGTTCGACTTACCGTCTAAATATAACATAACTTTTTGGTTACTGTTTGTGTTTGTATATTTTATAAGTCATTGAAATCAATAAAATGACAAATAAAATAATTCACAGTGGAATAAAATGAGGGACCAAGTAATTTGTCTCCGGAACGCGCGGTTGTCTGATGAATCGATGATTTATCTTGCTTTCCTTCCTTCCGACTCGCGTGCTTACTGAACAAAAATTGTTAACTATAATATTTTTCGTACGTATCTACGTAATATTTTTATTAATTTTATTTTGCTATTTTTTATTATATTATATTTCTTTGATCTTTTAAAATTGATATTTTGTCATGTTTATTTATCTTGCGTCGAAATACAGAAACTTCGTCGTTATAAGAATTTTATTTTTTAAATCTTAAATTATTATAAAATTATTTCTTAGGCATTGGTGTCATTTGAAACAACCATGACCAGTCTTTCGTTCTCACTCAGAGAACTAAATGGACTGGAATAAATCCAACAACTAGGGACACAGTTTGTAACTAAAACAGTCATGAGCGAAGAGGGATGGAGGGGAAAAGGGCGGCCTAAGAAGACAAATGGAGTGTGTTTTATCACATACAAAGAAGTAGGTGACACGATGATGGGTCACAGCTATGCTTACTTATGAGAGAGATGAATTTGAATGATCACACAATGAATAACAGAGGAAAATTGTAGAAAAAGACAAGCTGACATACCCCCTTCACCCTACCCCTAAATTGTTTGAGACACGCGTAGGAAAAAAGATGAACCTAGGACACAGCGCTTATAATAACTTCAATAAATCTTGAGAAATGTCAGACCAAATGAATGCAATATTATATGACTGGGGATAAAATAAATGATTTCCGGTAAGCACCTACAGAATTAGTTCCACAAAGGGAATAAAGCCACGAGTACACTCGTGGAAGCGGCAATCTGTAAAACAAGATTGACTCTTCAGTTTTAATATCTCTTCCATTTCAAAGCGATGTTATATAATAATTTTGTTGCGAAAAATAAGCGTGTTTCTGTGAAATAAATTTTCTTTAGAACTATATAATTATTTTAGGCAGTAACTTGCTTATTGCGCGTGTTTTATATAAGAAAATAAAAGTTGGTCTCTTTGCATAGTGAAGTTGGCTTTAGCAACGGCGAGCTCGTGCGTTATTGATTTGATATGTTGATATAATTATATTATAAAGTAAAATAGAAGTTATTCTATTTTTTTTATTCTAAATTGAGTGTGACCGAAGTTATTAAGTGGTTTATAAGGCAGCAAATCACGAGGTTTCCGGGCAGTTTGACCCTTTGGCTCTGCATAGAAATGTTGGATCAGTTTGCATCCTTTACCATATTATTCACACGAAATGTTCTGAAAAATCAATGAATCCTAGGTGCTGAACATCACCATCGGACATTGCATCAGAATTCCAAAACCCAGTCAAAATTCAAGGTTTTTCCGAACAGATTGGGTTTGACAACCTGGAAACGAGTAGGTTCTTTACTTGAGCAAAGAGTACTCACTACCCAATCCCCAAAGTGTTGTGGAAGTCCTCGAGTTCACTTACCATCATTTTGTGCCTCATGCCCATTTCTCAGCTTTTCTAAAAATATTGGCCATGTCATTGGTCTGTCTTTTTATTTTGAATAAAAAACCATTTCAATCTATTTAGTAACGCTGCAGTCGGTTAACTGTATTCCCTGGTTACTCACTAAGAAAATTGTTGATTCCGGTCGTGTTTCCACTTACCGCAATGTCGTTATTCGTTAGACATCCAATAAAACTCTGCCAGTAAATAATTTTAGCCTGGATTGAAGGGTACGAGGAAAATAATAAACTTGTACAATTTATGTTCCACGCTCGTTAACTACTATGTAATGTTATAAAATAGTTGAAAACGTAAACTGGAGTTAAGTAAATTATACGAAACTAAAGTTATGAACTCATTAGTGTTATGATAACATTGTTATTATTTCAAAAAGTGATTTACGCTTGTTCTTGCATGTTTTTGATAAGGTTCTAGTTTTTGATGAAAGTCTATCTAAATAATAAATTTTTGTTCCCTGTGAAATTGTTATTGTATTTTTTATCTTTTTTTTATTGTATAGGTTGGCGGACGATCATATGGGCCACCTGACGGTAAGTGGTCACCATCACCCATAGACAATGAGGTTGTAAGAAATATTAACTATTCCTTACATCGTCAATGTGCCACCAACCATAGGAACTAAGATGCTGTGTCCCTTGTGCCTGTTTATCTAAGTCAAAAATATGAGTACACCGTGAATAAGTAACATACAAAAACAATATTTATTATTTGAATGTCAAATGAATATCGTAACTCGTATATTATGTAAGTTTTTTTTTATGACATAGGTAGCAAACGAGCAGGAAGCTCACCTGATGAAAAGTGACTACCACCGCCCATGGACATCTGCAACACCAGGGGGCTTGCAGGTGTGTTGCCGGCCTTTAAGAAAGGAGTACGCTCTTTTCTTTAAGGTTCCCATGTCGTATCGGTTCGGAAAAACCGCCGGCGAAAGCTGGTTTCACAAAGTGGTTGTGCGAGGCAGAAAATGTCTAAGAAATCGAGCTGTTGTGGATTTTCGGACATCAAGGTGGTGCAGGTGAAAATTCGAATTATGACGAGATGTCCGAAGGTGAAATTCAGCAGCCTTGAGTAATCCGAACAATTCCTCCGAGGAATTGTTCGGATTACTCAAGGCAAGATCTTCCCCGTGAATTCGGTAAAAGATGCAGAGTGATCCAACGTCACTACGCAAGTAAACAAAGTTAAGTAAGTAAGTATTTGTTTTTAAATAAAATGATTTTTTTTTAATTATTTTTTTTTATTCAAGGAACTTCCTACCTTTAAATTATACAATATTAAATAGTATAAAATACAAAACTGATTCGGAATACACAGGCTGTCGAGAACCGATAAGGAACTCAATAGTCGATTCGTTAATTACATTAATAAACTCATTAAAATGTAATAATTTTAACTTGAAGATTTCATTGCAAGAAAGCGATTCGTGGTCAATGTTGGTCAATCATATTTATATCAAGGTCATTGAATGTTAAAATCTGTACCAAGTATTACATTAATTGGAGAAATTTGCTCAATTTCTACAGATGCAGTGATATTTGAATACGAGACCATCCGAATTGGCATGTCGCGATTCTCAAAGGACGAGAGCAAATTTTGTAAGTAAAACTAGAAGTCACATTTTAGAAAGCGACTGGCAAAGTTGGCATAGAGATGGCAAGGGAGACAATGTAGGAATTCATTGTATATCCAATAGCGGCGATTTATTTTATATTAGATCAAGAAAATCTTCAATTTGATAAGATTATTATTTTTAATTATTATTTCATATGTTGTATTGGTTGGTACAGTCGGGGTAAGAAAAGATTCGTCACCTGATGAGCGAAAATCTGCTACCGATTGAGAATGACATATTGCGTCGCAATGATTTTATGTTTAGATTAAAAAGGTACTAAGACTTGATAAAGGATTGAATTTGAAAACTGACGAAGATTTTCTTACTGACTATACGTAAAGGCATGTATGTGTACTACTTACTTGGTTTCTATTTTAAAGTCGCTTTCCGATTGGGTTGTCTGGTAGAAATCGATAGGACTCGTACTTCACATTAATTAGCTCAAGCATTTTATATTTCCTAGTGGTGCACGAAACAAAAAGGAGCTTTTTGGAAAAATAATTTCTCAACTCCAGCTCATAAATTAAAAGGAAATAATATTGTCGAGAAAATACAGTTCGTAGCTTACCGAAACCAATCGACCCGATCGCAATTTATGAAGCCATACACAATATTAGTCCAATTGCACGACCTCTGTCAATAATGATTTATCGTCCATCGGGATCATATTTGTCGAACATCTACTCTTTGATATTGAAAAGAATGGTATTAAACACTCATCGCGTTAATAAATACTTTTTGTGTGGACATTTTATTACTTGTCACATTTGTATTTGAAGGAAATGATGGCTTTGAAGTTTTATAACAAGAAATATTAATTGTAGTGTAACAGGTGATTTATTGAGTCGTATTTTCGATCTTCATATCTTGGACTATTGTCTCAACTGTTTTAGTATTACGAATCAGCTTCTCTCACCTTGAACCACTGTTATTGTTGTTTTCGTTTGATAGTTCATATTATAAATAAACTAACTAAAAATTAAATAACAGGAATGCATAAAAGTCATATTAGAAGCACGGATTTTTTATGTGACAGATAAAATTTAATTTACGATGTTACTATTCAAAATTAATTAATCAATGTATTTTGTTCTAGTAGGCTTTTATACAAGTACCTTTGAATCATCATTTTACGGGACTGAATTATACGTGGACCAACCACCGGTTAGGAAAGTAGATTCGACCGAGAAGAACCGGCAAAAATATCAGCAGTTACTCTTTTCCAACATTTGAGATATAAAGTTATATCAAACAAATTAATGTATGCAATATAACCTGCCTGGAATTCAAAAATTATAAGCTACGAGCTTTTTTATTCTGTATATAATCTTGTGTTGAATATTATTAATGGATTTCTAACAAATGATTTGAATTTATGAAACGGCAAATTAAAATATCTACTGAACATTAAAGACGTAAATACCTTGCTCCAGGAAGGATTTATTGACTTTGCGGAGTTGGCAACTTGGTATTATAAGCTTATCCTTACTTTTGTACTACGTGTTCGTGCAATGATTATTACTCATTTTATCAAAGTGATCACATAACTAAGTTTAAGTATTATTAGTATACACTGCTAAATTACGATGATGTATGTATATCAACCTCATTTAAAATAGTTAGGCAGATGTACTAAACGAATTGCTGAGTTGACATTCTAGTCAGACACGCACATGAAAGATTTCCGTAGCCATAAGGTGGGCCATAAGATTGAAATTAAGCAATCTCTATTTCTACCCTGGCCCACTTCTGTATGCAGGTATGTAATATTCCTAGTTATTTTCATAGTTTGTTGGTAGTTATTTCCATACATTACTATTTAATTAGGGAAAATGCACGTCATAAGTTGGTCGAGTTGTATAAAAATAACTATGTATGATACAGAGTCCGCTATAGTTTTCGTTGAAAGTACTTACTTGGAAGTATACAGCATATTTTTTTCAGAATTATTCAAACTCAAATTCAAATTCCATTATTCAATATAGAAGCATTACACTTACTTATTGATTGTCAAATAAACACTACCACCGGTTCGGAAAAAGGAACACCCTGACCTTAGAAGAACCGGCGAAAGAAACTCAGCGGGTCTTTTTTTTTGTCAAATTAATAAGATACTTAGTAGTATATGATTAGAAATAGCCAGGAGGCGATCGTTTCATTCCCAAGGTGTGCTATCAAACATAAACTCGCTAATTGTATAGTAACCTTTTGCAAACAAGCGTTCCTTAACAATTTTTTTAAATTTGGCAACAGAAGCATTTTGATCGCTTTCTGGGATCCTGTTGTAGAAGCGTATACATTGCTCCACAAAAGAGTTACTGACTCTATGCAGTCGAGTAACAGGAGTAACAAGATTGTGTTTGTTCCTTGCACCAATGTTATGAGAATCACATTTTCTCATAAAAACATTAATATTTTTCCGTACATACAAAACATTACAAAATATGTATTGAGAAGCAACAGTCAATATCTTAATTTCTTTAAATCTATACCTTAATGATTCCTTGGCTCCTACGTTATAGATTGCGCGAATAGCCCTCTTCTGCAGCACAAATATAGTTTGGATAGCTGCTGCGTTACCCCAAAGCATAATACCGTAGGACATTATACTGTGACTTTCACAGTATAATATCTAATAACTGAAATAAACTAAACTATAAACTAGACGAACCGTATCAACATCAGTAAATAATCTATTTTTTTTTACCGCGAATGCCGCAGAACTCAGTCTACCTGCCAATCCATTTATATGGGGGAGCCACTGTAACTTGGCACCAAGAGTAAGGCCAAGAAATTCAGTTATTTCAACTGGATCCATCGATTCCCCATTGATAAGTACATCGGGTTTTACATTTTGCACATTTGGTGTGCTAAATTTTACAATTTTAGTTTTTTTATTATTCAGTCTAAGATTATTTACGCGAAACCAATGTACTATATCAGAGATAGCATTGTTTACATCGTCATACTGAACCTGTTTTCTATTAATTTTAAAAACCAAAGAGGTATCATCAGCAAACAATACTATATCATGTTTGTTCCCAACAAGAAAGGGCAAGTCATTTATGTATATGAGGAATAGAAAAGGTCCAAGAATTGATCCTTGTGGGACCCCCATACCAACTGAGACCCCAGGAGACCTTGTCCCTTTAACGTCAACCCTCTGAATTTTATTGTTAAGATAAGAAGTCAGAAGGTCGAGTGCACATTCTCTAATTCCATAGTGATATAGTTTCCTGACCAGAGTTTCATGCTGAACACAATCAAAGGCTTTGGATAAGTCGCTTTTTAATATTTAATATTAAATATTTAATTGTGTCTATTGAAATATGCTAATAATTGATTTAAAATATTTTTTTCAAATATTTTGCTGAGAGTAGGTAGTATTGAGATGGGCCTATAGTTATTAGGATCTGAAGAGCTACCAGATTTAAATATTGGAATGACTTTACTATGTCTGATCAGGTCAGGAAATATACCACGTTGAACACAATCATTGAATATTATTGCAAGATAAGGTGCAATCACATCAATAATTGAGTTCATCACCTTTACAGAAATACCCCATTTACCAGCAGTTTTCCTAATGTCTAATGACTTAAATGCACAAATTATGATATTGGTGTTTACAGGGGTAAAATTAAATTTTGATTTGCATTCTCGTACATGTTCTTTCATCAATGATTCGGCAACAGCTGGAGAAGAAATAAGTAACTTAGTTGTAGAAACTGGTATATCAGCAAAAAATTTTTCAAGAATTGAAGCAACTTCCCGTTCACTATTTATGACTTTATTATTATAATTTAAGTTTAATTCGGAGCTCCGATTACCACTTCTACCAGTTTCACAATTAATAATTTTCCAAGTCATTTTTATTTTGTTATGTGCATTCTTAATTCTATTTTTTATAGTTAAAGACTAAGCCAAAAAGCACACTTTTCTAAATAATTTTGAATAGTTACTTACATTGGCAAAAGTGGCACTATGATTGTACGTTCTTTCATTATAAAGCTCGTACATTCTTTGCCTACTTTTATGAATTCCAATAGTAGCCCAATCATTGAATTTCAAAAGATTTTTGTATTAACAGTTTTAGAAGTGAATATTGCATTAAACTTGTTTCTAATTAATTTGAATAGGTTATTGTACAAAACGTTGGGATTATCAGTTATCACTAAGAGCTAGGTGAAGGAGACTGGCCATAATATTACTTCGAAACTTCTCAATACGACTTCTGGTCAAAGGAACAAACATTATTTTTTCGCAATTGCTCTTTTTTTAATATGAAAATGAAATAAAGCCTGTTGTCCACAGTGATCTGAATTTAGTTTATTAATCATCATTTTATTTTGTGGAATATGGGTTGCGAATATATTGTCTATGCAAGTTGCTGTGGAATCTGTTATTCTAGTTGGTTCTAAGAACAGATTTACCAGATTATATGAACTTAACAATGATCTGAATCTAATACTTGTGGTTGTATTATGCAGTAAATTTATACTAAAATCTCCACAAACAATAATTTCTTTATTACATTCAGATAATTTTGATAAAACATTTTCCAATACATTTTCAAACAATTCATATAATTTACTAGGGGGCCTATACGCATACAACAATGACACGCTTAAGCTCTTTCTATAGTTTATAGTTCCTTAAGTTTAAAATGATTACTCATAAGTATTAAAGAGCCACCGCGAATAGGTTTATTCCTACTGAACAAACTAGCCATGTGGTGCCCACTAAAGTTAAACATGACCTGATAATTCAGAAGCCAATGTTCAGTTAAACACAAAATATCAATATCATTACAGGTCAAAAATAATTCAATTTCTAGGTCCTTCCCTAACATTCCTTGAATATTTTGGTGCACCAAATTTACAATTTTATTATTAGTTATTTTCCTTTTCTTTTTATTGGCTTCTATGGTAACTATACTATTGGGGCCAGAGACTACCTCTATTGTCTTAGAATTTAATTTAAATTACTTGGAACATGTTCCAAAATATATGGCCTTGTATTATTATACTGCTCAACAGAAGCAGTTGTCTGGTCAACCAAACAGTTGGTTGATTTTGTAACAATAAAATATGATAGCGTGCTTGCTATCTGTCTCTTATAAAAATTTGATTGGTGACACCTATCACATGTCAATAAACATGAACTATCATTAATTATATTGTTAATATCAACTAATTCAATTTTATTATTGATGTCATTTATTGATACATAATAACTATTGGTCATTATATGTAACATATTATTTAATTTAAACCTAATTGTTTATAATAAACTTTAATATAAGGAAATGTGAACATTAATATTATTTCTACATTTATTTTTAATAATTTAGTGTAATAATTATCAAGAATTTTTTTGTTCACATTTCCCCTTCTCGCAACTAGTATGATTAGTGTAGTAGAAGGACAATTAGCACAATTCAAAATACTATTCATTATATGTGAGTAACTTGCACCTGGCATACAATAATTTGTTACTAATTGTCCCTACACATGTCATTGAGCAAAACACCCATATCTCTTCCCATTCCATCACTATAAATTTTAGTACATTTTTTGGGAGGAACATGATGTGTTTTGCTTGGTATGGGGCTGACATGAGCTGTTGACTGAGATGGAGGCACCATACCAGAGCACAGCCCAGAACGATCCGACAGTCACAAGCATAGTGGTTTATACTTACTTAAGTCTAGTAGATTGTTCATGGCTGCGATATGACCAGTAATTTCATTTTGGGACAATTCATTTTTTGATATGGTGTCTAATGAGCTTTTCAAAAGTTAAGGGGGGGGAAGCTCTAATTTTAACTTTGTATTAGTATATCTCGAGACTGCGGCTTTGATCCACATGGTTTCAAGGCAATTTTTTTCGTATTTAGTGATACCTTTTTAACGATACAAACGATAAATTTAACGATTAATTTTTAGGGTAACATTACAATGCAATTAATTTTCAACATATATAATTTTAAATCTTCAAATATTATAAAATACCTTAGTTGTTGGACGTAAACTATTTCCACTGAGAAGAAAATGTTTCTTTTAGATAATTAAAGTGTCATTGTTAGATGCGTCACAATGTGGAAATCAAGGTTCTTGAATGCGTATTCGGATCGCGCATATTGTCTGTAATTATGGAGGCTGTTCAGGATCGTTTGATTAGGCATTTCTCACTCGCCATTTGCTCTACTGCTAAATACATACTCTATATAGCTCTAGTTTGAAGTAAAATATTGTTTCGGTACGTTAGAGAAATATAATATAACTGGAGACCCGTGGTTTAGCACGTGTGCAATGCTGATACTAAACATTCCAAAGTTTTTTCTTGTTTCTTTACTATATTGTCCATGTATCGTAAACAAAATTTTCTTCTCAAATCACTCTATCTATTAAAAAAAAAAACCGCATCAAAATCCGTTGCGTAATTTTAAACTGTATATAAACTATATTATACTATTTTACTTGGTGGTGCTTTGTGCAAGCCCGTCTGGGTAGGTACCACACACTCATCAGATATTATAGTGCTAAGCAACAGTACCCAGTATTGTTGTGTTCCGGTTTGAAGGGTACCAACCAGTGTAACTACAGGCACAAGGGACACTGCATCTTAGTTCCCAAGGTTGGTGTCGTATTGACGATATAAGGAATAGTCAATATTTCTTACAGCGTCGTGATGACCACTTACCATATGCTCGTCCGCCAACCTATTCAATAAAAAAAACAACTACGTAATTATGATAATAATGGGATAGATATCCTCTTATAAAGTTTAAAAATGTTCCATGAATTTTAAAATAACTTTAATTTTTTTTTCACAGCTGCAATGTAACGAGACTTTCAACAGATAATAGTAAAGTTGAATATTAAAATAGAACATTTCCATGCAATTAGCTATTCACGGTGTAATTCCTAGTTACGCTCTGTAGTTTTCCGTAAACTAAACTAATTTATTTTTAAAGTTACCGGGAATAAACGGATTAGAATTTAAAGTAAATGTGCGGTTAAATAATGTAAGTCGTTAACTTTGTAATGTATTTGATAAAAAAATTATCAAAATTTGAACCAAGAAGGCCCAATTGTTAGAACGCGTGCAACTTAACCGATGATTGCAGATTCAAGGCAAGACAAGCAAGCTTTTCATGTGCTTGATTTGTGTCTATAATTCATTTCGTGGTAGGCGGCGGTAACATCGTAAGAAACTCTGCATGTGTCTAATTTCAACAAAATTGTTAGGAGGCTTTAACCCAGCAGCAGGAAATTTATGGTGCTTTAAGTTACGAGTCCTGGGTTCAAATGCCGGAAAACCGAAGAGAATGAGTGAGAAGATAGTAAGTGGACTTATATTCGAGTAAAGTTGCGATCTGTGATACGTCTTGCGCAATCGATTAGTTTCTATGTAAATTGCCAACACAATAATTGTTGCATTACATTCTTAGTTAAAGTAAAAGTAAAGTAAAGTAACAGCCTGTAAATTTCCCACTACTGAGATAAGGCCTGCTCTTTCATTAAGGAGAGGGTTTGGAACATATTCCACCACGCTGTTCCAATGCGGGTTGGTGGAACGATGTTTTCCTTCACCGCCGAGCACGAGATGAATTATAATCACAAATTAAGCACATATATATAGAGGTGCTTGCATGGATTTGAATCCGCAATCATCGGTTAAGATGCACGCGTTCTAACCACTGGGGCATCTCAGCTCATTTGTATTTGTAGTGTTATGGTCAGCGTAGTTGCCTTCCATTATTAGTTAGCTAAACTTTTTACTTAAGATTGGCTATATAAATTTCGAAATTTATAATTAATACATTATTCTCTCGCACTTTGATAATAATAATTTCGATTTGATAACCTAATTCATTCTACGCGTAAAGGCATGCACATCAAATTAGAAAACTGCTCAGCTTGTGAATATTCTAGCAAGCTCCACTTACCTAGGATAGCGTTGTCGCCACAAAGCGGACGCAATATAACGGATATAAAAAGACGTTCTTAACTGCGAAGAAAGGTATAGAGTGCGAGGTTAACCTCGGTGATATCGCGTTTAATTATCGTGTAGTATAAATGCATAACAAAAAACAGGAAACTATTCAAATGCCTAACATGGCAGAACTACTATAGGACACAACTATGTCTTTTCGAAAATCCAAGGTATCTTGTTTCCATATATAATTATTATTAATTGTTACTACTACTTACTACTGCTTACTCGCTTGCTGGATTTTGAGCAAGTCTGTTTCAATATATACCAAACACTACTCATATATTCCATCATCAAACTAATATTAGTATTGTTGTAAATAATAAAGTCAAAAATCAGGCAATGCTACTTCAGATACTAAGAAGGACATGTCCGATCCCAAATAAACATTTCTTACACTGTATCTATCTATGTCTGCACTTACAAAATTGCCTATCTATTCAATTAAAAAAAAGAGCGTCATTTAATATTATCACTATAACCCTAGACGAATGTATCACCATAGAACCGTAGTATATCGCTAAAGAAATGGTGAGGTTAGTATCTATCGAAGATTTTCGTCTTAATCGTTTTATAGTTAGTTAAAAAATCGAAAACCAAAACTAAGAAATGAATCTTAATAAATCTAATATACTTATCTATATCTATATCTATACTTATAATAAATCTGTAGGGATGTCAATTCTGTACATGAAATATTTTTCCAAAATAACCATCAGGGGGTGATCAGGGATCGATACTGAAGGCAAAAATGCAATCAGTAAAATTTTTGTCTGTCTGTCTGTCTGTCCCTATAACCGTTATAGAAACAAAAACTACTGGACGGATTTTAACGAAACTTGGTATAATTATCTTTCATACTCCTGAGCTGGTTATAGTATACTTTTCATCACGCTAAAATCAATAGGAGCAGAGCAGTGAAGGGAAATGTTGGGAAAAAGGTAGAAATTACTCCTATTTTAAGCTTCCGTCGCGTGTACAGCCTTAATGGTTAAAGGTACACAGAAATCATGTATTACGGAAATGTTCTCCTTAAAATTATATAAAAAATATCCCATGACAGCCTATGTCTATCTTTTACGGTAGACTCACAATAACACGTGACACTCCCGATAGCTTAGTAGTTCGAAGCTTTCTGATTATAATATATTTGACTATTCCTACGTTTATAACACTCTCAATCATCCCAAATTAAAAAGTTAACAGTATTTACTATTCCATATTAATGAATCATAGAAATCGGTATAGAAACACCAAAGTTATACATGAAATACGCTAATGATAAAGCTATCGCACGTGAATACTAAATCTATTCTACTATATAAATCTCTAGAGTCTGTCTGTACATTTATTTTTTATCTTAATTCGTATATATGGTCTTTTTATGATTGACTGACATAATTTTTATCATTTTTGTAATTTATGTCTGTCTGTCTGTATGTTCTGCTTAAACTCGAGAACAGCTGCACCGATCTTTATAAAAAATAGTATACAGGAAAAACATGTGCTTGCGCAAATCATAGGCTATCTATATAAAGTCGATTTGTTTGTATTACGAAAATTGGTATGTATATCTATTGTTTTATGGAGAAAGTGATTATGCTATCTCCATTGATGTAACTCACCACCATGTGGCGCTGCGATATAAAAATTTCTACACCGTCAACCGATTGTCATGAAAATAATAAACGCACAAGTATTTTTTTATGAAGAAAGTGATTATTTCATCCGTAACATTAAAAATAACCAACAGATGGCCCTTACGCATATCACGATGCAATTCTATAATTATGAAATATTTACAAAAAATGAAATGAAATCTATTCAAAAAGCACACAAACTAACTTAATTTCCGTCATATGTCAATAAACATAAAATAATCACAACAACAATAATTGTCATTTTAAAATAATTATAGATTACATGTACGGGAAGAAGTGATTATCTGTCAGATTATATATAAAGATAAGAAAGTAAAAAATAATCATAATTGGTAAGTATACTCATAACTCCAATAACAATGAATCTTTAGTATAAAATGTAAACGTAAGACAAATAACCAAAAAATCTACTTATTTATATAAATAGAAACCACCATGCCATTGAAGAAACAAAAGATCGGAACATAAACAAATATATGCGCAGCGTCATCTAAAAGAGCTACGGAAACAACACACCAACAAGAAATACGTATAGAAGCAAATATAATCCGAATTTCTACTTTGAGAGTTGCCAAAACAGTTAGTCAACGTAATGATCAAGTTTCAGATCTTCGAACAAGCATCTTCATCAACAGATACTGACGAGCGAGCCCAACGACTGGATGATCAACGATTAAAATAGACTAAGTCAAGAACTAGAACCAATGTCAATAAATCAGCCTTCAATTACGGTATAGGTTATGATAACAAGATGCATCCCGATGTGATCATTGGTTTAATGAATATAGTATGCCCATTGTTACGCTATGATGTTTAAAATAAACTGCTGCCATGTGCTCCTCCACTGGTAAAATGTATTTACCACAACTGGTTGAACCACCAGAATCTCTTCTTACCTACGTTATTGGAACTACTAAGGAGTCTCAATATTTTCTTCAGTATATTATAAAATACAATTAATGCTTTCAAATGACATCATTTGGAGCAACAAATATTGTACAATACAAATTTCGCGTCTACGTTTAAAGTGTATCATATGATTGGTTAACTTCTTCCAGTATCTAAATAAAATCCCCATTTTCTGGATATTTATTTAATGGACAACGTAGAAAAAGATTGATCTTCGATGCATGTTCAGTACCACAACCAATCGAGAAATCATCGCTGAATTTAGGATTGTGCTTTATGAAAATAATTCTTTAGTTAAAGATTTTAAATCTGTTCTAGAAGGTGAAACAACAAATGATTCAAAGAAATTATCAATGCAGATAGAACGCCATTGAATGCAGAGCATGAAAGCCGTTTTAATGCTCCCATAGCTCTTGAACTCACAGCTGTAATTGTCGGTACAGAAATTACAAAACGAGGTAATGTTATCACTAAGCGACACAAAAACAATCTAGGTGTCGCTGAAACACATCAATCGTATGACAATTATTACGATTATACAATTCGGTTTATGCGAGCAGAAGATGAATATCATCTCGGGCTGTATCAAAATAATCTTACGACAGGCTCTTCGTACAGTGGAAGTCCAAAACATATGCACTAATGTGCTCAGGATGCTTTGACGTACGTTCGAAAGTATTGACAAGGCTGTAAATGTACCGGATTAAAGAGGACGTGTTAGTGTGATGATCTTTTACAGATTATAGAAAATTTAATTAAAATTTTCATCGTACCAACTTTACACTGAGATTATACCATCAAAAACATTCTCATAAATCATATCTGTTTCCGGATTCAACAAAAAGAAGATGTGATCTTGACAAATAAGTTTATGGGTGTTATGATCTATCGAGAAATGATCAATCATATCATTGAAAAAGATGAAATAGATGACGAATATAAAATATATAATAAATTAAATAATTTTTAAGTATTTGATTTAATATTCTAATTGTATCTTGATTTGTTTCTTTATTATTTGTACAATGTTGATGATCAGTAATTAATTGCACAATGAAAAATTCTAAATTTATTTTTCTGCGACTAATGCCCAGCGAAGCGGGCGGGTATAGCTAGTCCGTAATAAGGTTACTGGCATAATCGTTGGATTCAAGTGAGTTCCATTTTTAAATTTCTTTCAAATCGTATTTGAAGTGATGCTGTCATCATGTCAAAAAAGATTTACTGCAAAGGATTTTAAGTGATATTAACATCAACAAATCATTGGTGGTAGATGATTTGGTGATTTTAATATCGTTGGATACTTCTCAAAATATTAATTGCCAAGATTAAATAAAAAAGTAGTGAACATTAATTAATTACTAATAATTTCAATAGCCGAATTTTGGACCATATACAAGGTACAATCTGCTTATGTACAATTAATAAATAATAAAAATAATAAATATGAGACAACATCACATACATTACTCTGATCCCAATGTATGTAGCTAAAGCACTTGTGTTATAGAAAATCAGAAGTAACGAAGGTATAATTTAAATAAAACTAGTTATACTGGATTTGAATCGTATATTAATAAGCGTATATTAATTATTTTTGGCATCCCTACATTTCGACCACTTTACAGCGTTCGTGGTCACGGGTAGACTCAGTCTATAGTCTCAGTCTCAGTCTATATATAACTAGTTTTATTTAAATGTGTAATAATCGCGAAAATTTAAGTAACGAAGGTACCACAAACACCCAGACTCAAGACAACATAGAAAACTAATGATAATCTATATCGACTCGGCCGGGAATCTAACCCGGGACCTCGGAGGCTCGGAGTGGCGTACCCTTGAAAACCGGTGTACACACTTCTCGACCACGGAAGTCGTCAATTACCTTACAATTACAATAGTATAATTTCTGCCTGTTATACATATTCGTCATCCCGAGATTTGACCTTAAGTCCTTTTGATTTCCTTTCTCACAACCTAACTACTTCACCACGGAGACTTAAATGTTAGTACAATAGAATTTTCGAATGAAAGTCCAGTTATTATAACAGCTGAAAGAACAAATGATGTGTCACTTCAGGGAATTGTGTTGTTTTAATAAGACCTTAATGGTAGGTATTTTTCGACCTCGCCATTACACCATTAGTCCAAGTAATACGACACGAAATGAAAATATATTTTTATTTTCTACGTTCATTTCGTAGCTGGTTTACCTTAACAAAACGATGTGATTACGTAATGTGTGATGGGGCCTAGATAACGTGAATCTTTACCAATTCATTTTTATTTGCTTAACATTTTGTTCTAATTAATTTTCAGTGGTGAAGCAATAACGTTGAAGGAAACTTCCGTATTGGATGAAGACCTGCCACAATGTGGTAGAATAAACTCTTTAAGCGAAGAGAAAACTTTTGTCCAGTTCATTAGATAGACATTTACAGGTAATACTTCTTTATTCAGAGAAAACTAAAAAAATATATCCCTTATTTGACACATAGAATGACTATTTTAAACATATACTTTTTAAGAACCCTATCTTGTAAATATGGTAATAGTTTTAGTAGTAAAGTGACCTAGTGTGTTCTAATTGGTTCTGAATTATTCAAACTTAAAGTTGCAGTATTCATTTCCAACTTTTGCTGATGTATTTTTGAGCCTTTGTGTTTTTATGGATTAATATATCATACTGGGCATTGAATGTGAACAAACTGAATGTCTATTAATCTTTCACACACAATGATTGACAAGTACAGGCTAGACAATAAACAAATTAGTATTATTAATTGTGTATGTTGTTATTTATGAACAATGAAGCAACCTGCATCACATTATAAAGTATAAAGTTATTAATTACAAAATTTATCTTATTTCAACGTATTATTCTTTATGATTCATAATTATTAATTATCATTGTATTTATTGAGGCCTTATTACGTGAAGGCCTTTTAAGAAGGAAATTTATTTACTTTATTCGTATACATATACGAATAAGGACTAAAAAATAGTTACTCTATAAATCATGACCGCGTCGAATGCTGGCAAGAATGCTAAGCATTTCCACGTTGAATCGCAATTCCGATCTTCTGATCAGAAAATGAATCAGCTTTTCTGTCATAGTGAAAGCAATATAAGCCTTTACTATATACAAATAAAAAAAATTTAGTTGCTCAACAAATTAAGAAAGTACGGATATAATGTTACAATAAGTTACAATAGTTTTACAGATAATTTATAGTGTTAGTTATACATATACCTGCTGCTTCCTCCAGATTGAGTTATTCCACACAGGTGCTGTGGAAATAATTAGTTAGGTAATTTTGAGTTAAGCTAAAATCTTGCTCAAATTTATTTCCCCTTTATTTGACTCCTTTAAACGTTTATTACGGCGATGTTGAGCCCAGCAATATTGGGTCGTAAAAAGTCAGCCTTAAAGCATCGCCTATAAAGTAAACATTGGGTTTATTTGAGACAATGCATAAAGTATTTGACCCTCGTAAAGTTACTTTAAATTTTATATTGATATTACCGGCTTCAATATTGAACTAAATGAGCATGTTTTATTTATACTCGCTCAGTGTAAAATCGTACTAGAATGTAATATATTATTGTACTATAATTTGTACAGAACATGTTTTCTGAATCGCGCTAACGTTAGGTTCGCTCTAATGTAGGTCTAGGGTCTCGAGGTTTTTAATACAGAATTCACAGTCGCTAGCACTACGCACCATCACCGGAGCGCCCCGCTACGTGAGAAACGCAGTAATAGCCAGAGACCATGCAGGTGGAGAGCCTAGATGACCACGGTCGCCGCCTGAGTTCTTGTATGTTCGCGAGGGCCGACGGAGTGCGATTCCAACATCTCCAGGGTATTGCGCCATACCATCGGTGACCAACATACCCAAGAGGATTACCACGCGACCTTACTCAACCATGACCGCTTCGTCGTCGCCGGCTGACGGGCGTTCGCCGGGATCCACCGACGAACTCGACCTCGCTGCGCGACGGGTGAAGCCATCACACGGACATACAACAGCGGGATCCGACACAGGTCGCCGATTGCCGAGGCTCGATCGCCCTGTGGCGTGAACCCCACCCATATCGAACACCATGAATTACAATCCACCCAGTGACCCGGCTGTAGTTGCAGACGGCGTTGCCAACACTGTAGGGGGCCATCGCCCCGACCACTTACCCCGGGGCCTATGCGGGCCTGCATGAATATCCGATTAATATAGAATTCGCAATTTTAGAACATTATGTTTTTTTTAGTTTCAATTACAAATTAGTAATAAGTCAGTCAATCGGTCATTCATTTTTTGGATCGATATTAATAAAACTTACAAATAGGTACATTTCTTTTTTCGAATACCTAATATTTCTGAACTGATAAAAGCTTTTAAGAATCTCTCAAATGAAGAAAAAATAAAACAAGAAAAATGTAAATTGATTGATGGTGGAAGAATAATAGACATGGACGAGTAATAAAGTTGCTAATGGCATTTCTATGTGTTTTAAGTCTGTTAAGAATATTTATACACAGTTATTAATATTTGATAATATTCAAATCAAATGTTATGATTTTATTTCCTCACAGGTTTAAATGATTCCTCCAATTAGTTATAAACATTTCATATTCAAAATCTACTTACTAAAATAACACTAAACGGTGTACCGGAATAATAATTTTAACAGTAACACTTACCTACTGGAATGTTATTGATTTTTTAAATAATGACCGTTTTTATGGAGATTCGTTTTGGAATATGTTCGAAATATGAAAAGCGGTATTAAGCTTATGTGAATGTGTTGTTGCTTTATTGAAAATTATTACCCAGGTGGGTGAAACTTATACTGAAAGTTTGTATAAAATGTGTCACGTTATAGAAATAGAAATTGGTGTTTAGGAATCCGTTTTTGAGTAAACTTTTCTTTCAATATTTCAAAAATAGTTAAGAGGGTGACATTAGGGATGGATAACAATAATAATATCTGTATTACTAATGTCACTTTTAGAATTGCCTTGCCTTTATATAGTCTCAGTATAGTTACAATAATTACTAGTCTGATGCGTCCTTCGAGTATTATTTGTAGAACTCGATCAATACTTACATTTCACACAGTATCAATTCAGTCCAAGTTAAAAGCTACAAAGTAATATATTTGAGTTTCATGATAATAATATATAATAAATATTGGACAACATCACGTACATTACTCTGATCTGATAAGTATCTAAAGCACTTGTGTTATGGAAAATCAGAAGTAACGACGGCACTACAAACACCCAGGCCCAAGACAACATAGAAAACTAATGCATTTTCTACATCGACTCGGCCGGGAATCGAACCCATCCTGTAGTGGTGTAATGAAAGCCGTTGTACATACTACACGACCTCCGTGGTCGGAGTTTTAAACAGAGGAAAATATTTTGAATTTTTTAATTCTATTTTAGTTCGTGTTGTTGTATATAACTTCTTAGAATTAATTTTATACTTGAAAGTACAGGAAAACAACTCGGGCTAACATGAGCATCGTAAGTTATTCTGGGAGAGGTATTTAAAGGTACACCCACACATGCCCGCTTCGTTCGTGGCAATCATGCCGCAGTTGATATTACTTGGACTTGGCTTAATCCTGATTATGTTTTTGTTTATATGTTTATTATTATGTACATTTTACGTGTCATAATTATAAGTATTTTTAGCAAACAGAAGGAAATAATTAAAAAATGTATACATTTTTTTTTAAAACAAACCTCAACAGCCTGTAAATTTCCCAGAGCTGGGCTAAGCTCCCTCTCCATTTGAGGAGAAGGTTTAAAACATATTACACCACACTGTTCCAATGCAAGTTGATGGAATGAACATTTGGGAGAATTTCTATTAAATTAGACATGTGCAGGTTTCCGCATGATGTTTTCCTTCACCGCCGAGCACGAGATCAATTATAAATACAAATTAAGCACATGAATATTCAGTGGTGCATGCCTGGGTTTGACCCGCAATCGTCGGTTAAGATGCACGCGTTCTAACCACTGGGCTATATAACAACCTAAAACTAATTTATTTAAAAAATATATCTTACTTCTTTTAATTTAATTAATCGTTAATATTCAAAATAACAAACACATTATTAAAACAAAAAACGACTATAATAAAGGAACGAACGGCAGTCTATGAGCGGTAGGCTAAATAAATCAAAGGATACACACACTACCAACAATAAGTTTAGTCAATAGTTTAACTCATAGTATTATTAATAAATATTATCAAATAGGAAATACTTTCAGGAACATTAAAGACCTCTTACTACGCCAATGTGATACCGAGCTTGGGAACTAAGATATTAAATCCCTTGTACCTAGTAAGACTAGCTCACATATCCTTGAAACCGGAATACAACAGTACATAGCTCTACAGGTTTCTGGTAGAGTATATTAACATTATACAATACGATAAATTAAATTTGTTATCGTTGTATATAAAGACATTCTGTAGTATATTTTGCATCACATTCGTGCGGTGCGAAGTCGGGCGAATCGCTAGTTTAAAAAGACCCAAAAATCTTAAACTATGCAGCTCTATAATAAACGAAGTAGAGCGCCGGCTAGATATTGCTTCAGCTTCTTGTAGATGCTTGTAGTCTTTGATAACTTCCCATTTCCTTGGGAAGAGCGATGGAAAATTTATTCGCTTCCAAAATTTCAAGTTTCAAAGCGAATTGGAAAATCATTTTAAGCTGTCAGAGGATGTCGAGTACAACGCTCGCCTTGCTTTTACCTAAAAGTTATACAAAACGTCGTAGATCGAGAGATAAAGTCATTAAAAATATTTTAGGCAAACAATATTTTTTAGTTAATAATATTATTAATTTTCACATTATACACACACTACACTTACAATTTTGAATTTCAAACAGTTGAACAGTTCTATTCTGTTAGAACGGATTTCGTAAATCACTTTTAAGTTAATAAATATTTCATATCTCTTTCAAAAATTTCACATTCGTCTTCGATCGGTGAGTTTTGTTTTTATTCTCATTAAGCTTGATTGTCTTGATATTATTGATCTTCAGTTTCAATAATGATAGGTTATTGCTTCGTAATAAATTCTTATTTTACGTTTGTTACTTTGGCCTGTCACTCGATTCTACTTATTTGAAGAACTCTCTATAGTTAATATCTAGATTCAATGAATTTTTTACTTGGTGGTAGGGCCACCAATACGCCACCAACCTTGGGAATTGGTTTGTTTTGAGCCATTCCCTAGTTACACTCACTTAACCTTCAAACCGAAACACAAAGATATTGAATATTGCGATAGACTAAAAAAAAGCCGAGATGGCCCAGTGGTTCAAATACGGGTAAGCACCACTGAATATTCATGTACTTAATTTGTGTTTATAATTATCTCGAGTCCGGCGGTGAAGGAAAACATCGTGAGTTAACCTGTATGTGTCTAATTTCAACGAAATTCTGTCACATGTGAATCCATCTACCCGCAGTTGAGCAGCGGTGGAATATGTTCCAAACCTTTTACTCAAGCGGAGAGGTGGCCTTAGCCCAGCAGTGGGAAATTTACAGGCTGTTAATGTTGTTGTTGTTGGATGGACTATCTCATCAGTGGGTTGTTCCTAGCCAGATCCGCTTGTACAAAGTCTTGGTCTCTCATATTTGCATTTAATTACTATAACAGAGCTTCTTGCACCAAAGGCCGTTTGTGAGTACGAGATCAACTTTTCCCCCAATTTTTTGATTATAATTACTTTTCAACCGACACCCGCTCCAAATATAAATAACTATAACTACGTTATATAATCGTAAATCGACTTTTAAGTTGTCTAATATTTTTCATTTCATTTTACTAAGGAGGTCTCTAAAAAATATGTTGAATATGAAATTATTTTTATTACTTTTTAGTGCACATTTATTTGTTTTAAAATAGTGTTTTGTTTGAAGTCAGTTTTTCTTTTTGTTAAAATTTTTAGTTATTTGCTATCAATTTACTTTTCTGTGAAAAGCATTTTAAATAAATATATAAAGCCTTACCGCTAAGAAGAATGGGACAAACCAGGTGTGTTTTAACCAGGTTGCAAATTGTATAAAATATAATATATTGTTTAAGTTGTAACAGAAACGGGCGATGCAATTTCAGCCAGTACACACACCTCGTATTAATATTCATAGCAACTGAGCAAGGAAAGGAACGAATGCATAAGAAATGTTGTTACCTCTGTATTTCAAATGATTTCCGTTTAAAATTCTATGACTTTATACATCCCGCAGGTAACATAACGTTGTTACGTTTTCAAAGTTCAAGCGCTCTTTGAATCAAAACATATAATAACATTGAACTTTTTGTTTGCATAAAAATAGTAACCAATTTTCACTAAATGTATACCCGGTACATATACCAAAATAGCATTTTTAAAATTTTTGTCTGTCTGTTTGTTTCGAGTCAAAATCCAGGTACAGCCGTTAGAACGGCTTTTGGAACCTGGATTTTAACGGGACCTTCCCTGCCAGAAAGCTGATATGATAAGGAGTAGTTTAAGCGATACCATTTTTGGTTGAATTCAAACACGCCCTAAGTCATGATCACAGCTAGTTTAGAAATAAAATACGTTTTTGCTGAAGAGGTTCACTTGTTATAACAAATATCATGTCGGAATAATGCGATAACCAACCCAGATGCCCCTGAAGACTGGTCCATGACAACTAAAAGTTAATCGAAGGTTATAAACAAACCGGTTAAGTTTTACCAAATATTCACGTGATATTTTAACGCTTATTATTAGTCTCTTACGTGCTGTTTTTAAGTACGCATCGCGAGATTGTGGTTGTATAAACTCCAAGTCTTTCTTATTTTTGACTGTTTTTTTTTTAATAAATAGTTAGCGTACGAGCAAGTGGACCGCCTGATAGTAAGTGGTCACCACCGACCATAGACACTGGCGCTGCAACGATTATTAACCATTCTTTATATCGCCAATGCGGCACCAACCTTGGGACGAACTAAGATTTTATATCCATTGGGCCTGTCATCCTTCAAAGTGACACAACAATACTGAGTATAACTATTTTGTGGTAGAAATATCTGATGAGTGGTTGGCACCTACTCAAACGGGTTTGTCAAAGCCCTAACACCAAGTAAACTACATATATAAGTAACAACTACAAAATTATTTTTCTTGTTTTGAAACAAAAATATAATGTAAAACAGAACAAAGAATGAAAAAATAATGCTTTTAATAAGTAAAATAATATTGTATTATACCATTAAATTCTTGTCCTTTCGGCATTGTCTTACTTTTTCATAATAAAAGTCTAAGACCGGTATTGTTCTAGCCAAGATTTAACACATTCTTATTACAATGGCGTTCAACTTTAGTAATATAATGAACTTGATTTTATGCTTATAAAACACACAAAAGCATTATATCGTTAATTAAGTACAACTGAAGAATCTGAGCATAGCAAAGAGTTGAGATGGCCCAGTGGTTAGAACGCGTGCATCTTAACCGATGATTGCGGGTTCAAACCCAAGCAAGCACCACTCTATATGCGTGCTTAATTTGTGTTAATAATTCATCTCGTGCTCGGCGGTGAAGGAAAACATCGTGAGGAAACCTGCATGTGTCTAATTTCATCGAAATTCTGCCACATTTGCATTTCACCAACCCGCATTGGAACAGCGTTGTGGAATATGTTCCAAACCCTCTCCTTAAAGGAAGAGGAGGCCTTATCCCAGCAGTGGGAAATTTACAGGCTGTTACTGAAGAATCAGAAAAAATGTTATTGCCTTTTATTGTACAATAAAGTTTATTCTACGTGTATTATTTACTAGTTGCTAACGCGGCTTCGTTTGAGAGGGTTGCTTGTCATTTGTTAGGCAAGAAACGTATTGAAGTTCAAGTTTGTTTCACACCAAATTTCACCAAATACCAATTGGTTTGATTGTGAAGGAGCGAAAAACAGACAGACAGGCAGAGTTACTTTCACATTTATAATATTAAATTAAGATTGTTTTACAATGCCACTTAAGCTCTTACACTTTTGTATCAGAAATGAAAAATTAGCTTTAGTACCATAAGCAGATAAAACATGAAGATCGACAGATATAAGCACTTAACAAGAATTGTGACAAGAGCGCTGATAGTTATTCCATGCTGAATCGCCAAACCGATTGTTTCTTGTTTGGAAGCAAAATAAATTATTACAAAAGAAATAAGACCTTGTGTACAACAAGAACTATAGAACTATTATACAAAGTCGCATGAAGTGCAACAGGCGGCTTTGTCGCTACAAGAACGATCTCTTCCAGGCAACCTGAGGGCAGACGAGTAATTGTTGAGGGGTACAATAAAAATAGTCAACGCATAGTAACACTACCTTAGTATTATTGTGTAATATTTTGATCATACAAATGTATATATTTATAACATTGGGATGACCTTCTAAGGTCTTCTAAGGTGGCACCACCTGATATTACAACAAACATACAACAACAGCCTGTAAATTCCCACTAAAGGCCTCCTCTCCCTTTGAGGAGAAGGTTTGGAACATATTCCACCACGCTGTTCCAATGCGGGTTGGTGGAATACACATGTGGCAGAATTTATATGAAAATTGTCACATGCAGGTTTCCTCGCGCTGTTTTCCTTCACCGCTGTGCACGAGATGAATCATAAAGACAAATGAATCAGCGGTGCTTGCCTGGGTTTAAACCCGCAATAACCAGTTAAGATGCACGCGTTCTAACGACTGGGCCATCTCGAATCACCTGATATTAAGTAGTTACTAAATTCAATAGTCTTTAGCACGATGAACAATTCTTACATCGTCAAAACACCACCAAACTTGATATCTACGATGTTATGTCGTGCCTGTAGTTACATTGGCACACTCACCCTTCAAATCCAAAACATAGCAATACTACTTATTTCTCCTCACACCAGTAAATGTGTTGTATAATAATGATATAGAAAATGCCTACATTTAAATACAACAATATATAGTATACAATTACATAATATGGTATGTTATTTGATATTTCCAAGTAAACGTTCAAAATAATAAGTAACGTACTTCAAGATTCACATACTTCTTGTTTACTTAATACGTTACGACATATAATAAAACTCTGACATAGGCCTTGTTAGTCATAAAATTTTTATAGAAATAGTTACGCGTGCGGGAGAATATTGTTGATAACAAGGATTAAAAGACGTTTTAAAAATATAGGTAGAGGTTGTCTTTTGGTTGCATCAAAGTAATGCTTCATTGTTTTAGTCGTTAAAAAATTTTTTATTCTTGTTTTTGTCTCTAGTCAGACGTGCTTTCCAAGCCTTTGGAGTATTTTAACTCTAACTAGCTGAACCTACAGTTTTATTGCACCATCATTGATTGCTGTAATTTTAACATAATTTGCAAATGAATTCTAGCGTAATTAGTGTTTTTAAAAATAGTGGTAGCTCTAAAGTTTTATAGATCTATTCACTCACGTAGATGCCGCTGTTAAATTATCGGCATGCATAACATGAGTGACAAGAGTCAAGAGATGCCTTAGTGAGCGTTACTCTAACGCTAACACAAATGTAGAGATAGCATAAAATTAGAAGTTACCTTATATTGGTAATATTAAAATAATAATTACACGTGAAGAAACACGTCGCTCACAAAGGCTTCCTGCCTCCTCGACTATATCTACAATGTATATCACGTGCTATAGTAATATTAGGCACACACATCTAAAAATATTTACAGCCTTTATATTCTCGTGCATTCAAAAGGTATTTAATGTAACTTTTATCTGCGTCATAAAGGTTTTTTTGAGATAGTATAAAATGTGAACAAAAAAAAAAATCACTTTTTTGACCTAACAAAAAATAAATTTCCCAATCTTTTCATGATTGAGTTTGCAGGACTTGAAGGACAAAACTAAATTAAAAATACTGCAACTGAATTTGTAATCTCCTCCTTTTTTAAATCGTTTAAAAAAGATCTCAAAAGGTCAAACTTTATTCAAAATGAAAATTCTACGTACCAATTTTGTTCGTAGCTCTTATTTGTCATTCGACCCTTACAAGGACACAGAAGATTTCAACATTTTACAAAGAGTATTCATTTAAAGTTGAATAGTTATCATATTTATTTATTTTGATAGAAGTAAATTATATCAAAATATTATATAATTTTGTATATTAATATAATGTAAGTAACTGTTTCGTTTGAGTTGGTTTTATATATGTTTTCTCGTAGTTGTATTTTCATCTTTCCAGCGTTAAAATTTTAGATATTGTTGTATCTTTAATAAATATTATATTAAATATTTTCAAATAATTTCGTTTTAATGTAAAGGTTACTGAAATATAATACATATATTGAATTTTGAATAATTCTGCTAGGTGTTTAGGTTGTAGCGGTTTCAATTACCCAACTACGTAAAATTGCGTTAGTATACAAATGTTTCAAATAAACTTTTAATTTATCGGGCCGAGATGGCCCAGTGGTTAGAACGTGTGCATCTTAACCGATGATTTCGGGTTCAAACCCAGGCAAGCACCACTATATATATGCCCTTAATTTGTGTTTATAATCCATCTCGTGCTCGGAGGTGAAGGAAAACATCACGAGGAAGCCTGCATGTGTCTAATTTCATCGAAATTCAGCCAAATATGCATTTCACCAACCCGCATTGGAATAGCGTGGTGGGATATGTTCCAAACCCTATCCTTAATGGGAGAGGAGGCCTTAGCCCAGCAGTAGGAAATTTACCAGACTGTTACTTTACTTTCTTAATTTATCAAAATAAGTTTTATATCTTTTGACACCACCAATATTGACGAAATATTAAATTTTAAATTTGTATATTTTGGCAATTTTGAAGATTACCCTGGACAGACGAGATAGACAAGAATAAAAATAAACGTTGCATTTGCTAGATAGCTTTCATACCGAATAAACTGTAAAAAAGACGGTTCAATTTTATTTATGCGTCTAGACCTATGGGGTTAAACTAATATTAAACAGAAGCAATAGCTGTCAAGCGAATTTGTATTCTAGGTATTCTCTTTATAAACAAACTAGCTCGTGCCTGCGGTATCGCCCGTGGCCTTGCCTGCGGAGTTGGAAGTAAATGGGGAGACCCCGTTCATGTCCATAGGGTAAGCGTAAGTGGTTTTATTTGAACATTTATGTGTACCGTTATTGTTACGAAATAAATGAATATATATATTACGGCGCGAAACCATGAATTTAAGAAAAACACGTGTCCAGAAATGTTTTTTTTTTTAATAATTCAAAACTATTTGATTGTTAAATTAATAATTTTAAGTGAATTGTGGAATGTTAAATTAAGCTGAATTATTTTAGTGTTTGTAAACAGGTGTTAAGTTGAGTGAATAAGTCTACTATTTTTTGTTATAAAAGACCAAACGCCTGCCGCCCGCCGGTATCGACAGACTTGTTCGAGCGGTCGAAGCGATCGGATCGCCTTACATTGGAATAAATCAGAGAAGATATTCCCTTAATTTCAAACCTCCGAGGATAGATAAAGATCGAAACACTGACATTCGTGACGTCAACAATGCTCACGTCATGTTTTCAAAAACGGGCTTGCTTCTCCTTTAAACATATATTTTTTAAATTGACTGATATCTTGAAAATATGATGATGTCGTGTCGTAACGACACGACATCATCATATTTTCAAGACGGTAATGTATTTAAGTGTAAGGGTTCCTTGTTTTTAAGGGGTATATGTAAAAATATATTTTTTAATACCAAGATTTAAGAATCGATGCGGTTACATGACATATATGGCATACATTGTTGTTTTGTTATGGTATATGTAAACAATCATACATTGAAAGAAAACATTGAGTTATCTTCGTCGATTCTTCTCAGGTCAGGGTCCCAAATCGGTTGTAGAGTTTAATAGGACCATTAATAAGTGCAATGATTCTTTATATATATTGATTGATTTGATTTGCTTTTTAGACCATGATTTAAACCCTATCAAAACTCATAATTATTAAGTACCAAACGGAGTTATAGACTCTATTTTCCTGGTGTCACAATTTCATCCACAATCCGATCACCTAGGCATTCCGTTGAGGCTAAAGTTAAATTCGTTGCGAAAAACAAGGCAACAGGAACTAGGTGAAGCAGCACTTGACATCTGAACAGCTTTATACTTAATATGCATACCCCGATTTTGTTGCCGTTATGGAAGAAAGTTATTGAAAATCTCCTATTAAGCAAACTTCAAGAGATTCTCGTTAAAAGTGTCATCAAAATTGGTCTATTAGCTTTTATACATTGTTCGACCATTCAATTTATGTTTTTTTTTCAAATATGAAGTACTAGCTGTCACCTGTGACGGTGCTCGTGTTTTAGAAGTTGGTCGTCCCTAGTTCGTGTATTAAATTTTGCTACATGTCAAATTTCATCCAAGCACGTTCAGTGGTTTGGTCGCAAAAACGGAGTTGCGTGTACAGAGTTACTAAACTATTTTAGTAAATAAATGTTTGGAAATTCCAAATAAATAAATAGAAATAATCTGTGTTTAAACGTCTAATATTTATCTTACATTAGGAGATAAGAAAATCTCTATCCAAGATGATCGGGAACGTGATAGTTTTCCAAAATTGCGTTTCAGTTTTATTATTTCATTTTTCAGGGTATACTCCAGACCTGAAGGGCACGCGCCTGAAATCTTATTAAGTAACTAGCAATCAGATAATTTTATTTCATTTAGTTTTTCATTTTACTTACTTTTGTAGATTTTTTGTTGCCGTATATTTTTGCGACATAAAAATTAGCATTTCATAGTCATTCAAAGTTAAGATGGCTCAGTGATAAGGATTCGTCAATCTTCATTGAAGAATATATTACATCTGCATTATTTTTTGATTTGAATTAACATGTGATTGGCAATGATTGAAAATATCGTCAGGTAACTAGCATAGTTCAAATGAAAGCATTACATCCAACATTTAGCCCAGACTTTGGATATTTATAGATTTTTACTTTTCTCAAAATGCTAGTTAATAAATTCACGCCTGTCTTTTGCTATGTAGAGCAAGAAGTAAACATTTTCATTAAATCAAAAGATGTCGAGAATCTTTCTCAAATCCAAAATTAAAAAAAATCTTTCTCAAATCCATTTGGGGCCAAAATTATGAAACGTTATGTTTTTTTGTGTCTTATACAGCCCTAGAACCGTTCTCTAACAGACCAATAACTATTTGTGCTGCTTTAAGTCATTTTTTTTGTTAAATTGTTACAATTTAGAAAATAATCAAGAATCCTCATTACTTTTTTGTACATCTACGAGAAGTCTTCAAAATGAGACCATAGCCAATTTTTTCGTGTGCAGCTATCGTCCCATAATGACTGTCACAAAATTTTATATGAGCTATTAATAAATACGTTTACTAAGAGCATGTAATTTAAATGATGTCATAGTGCTACGAGCATGGACGTTTTTTTACCTACCGGCCACACCTGAGCTAAACTGCAATCTGATAGGTATTTTCGTTTAGGTTCGACGTCATTCAAGTTCGAGAAGACTCAAATATCAAGGTGGAGTCTTGTAATATACCCACCCCTTACCCTGTGACGCAAAGTAATAATAGTAGGTCCAATAGCATTTATACAATCGTAATAAAAAAACCTGTGTGAACTGTGACAAAGATATCGTAGGCTTGGTGGTAGGGCTACCGCCAAACAACAGTACGCAGTATTGTCGTGTTCCAGTTTGGAGGATGAGTGAGCCAGTGTAACTACAGGCTCAAGGAACATAGCATCTTGGTTCCCAAGGTTGGTGGCGCATTGGCGATGTAAGGAATAGTTAATATTTCTTACAGCGTCATTGTCTATGGGTGACCACTTACCATCAGGTGGCCCATATGCTCGTCCGCCAACCTATATGATAAAAAAAACGCTTTTAAAAGCCTACTTAAATAAATTATTTTGATTTATTCTCCATTTGGTCCTTTAAATATTTAAGGCATATACATTAATATTAGGGACTAGTTTGATGAAATATGTCATCATCATCTCTAAGAATCTCTCGTGATTTTACCGCAAAAATAATTTCATTCAATTTTTTTTATTTATGTTAGGCTGCTGCTGCTGTTCTGCTGAATTAAGGAGTTCAGAAGGACACTAAGATACTTCCATAGTGTCTATGTGATACCGTTAAGTATTAATGTCAATAAGACATAGTATTTATGTCAGAACTTTAATTAAATTTGTCATTAATGTTGCCAGCAGCCACAAAGCAGTATTGTCGAATGTTCTGATTTGTAGATTGATACTGATCGTTGTGTCTGTAGTTAGACTGTAAGTCAGTTTAGTTACCAAGGTTGGTGACGTGTTACTGGTGCGTCATTTGAGTTTTGTAAAATGTAACTTTGCTGCTTATTAACATATTACAGTTGTTTATTCTAAATTTAAAAACAAAAAAGATCCAATGTACAATTAAAATCGATTCAAATTTCAAATCAAAATATAAACAAATCTACGAAGTCAATCTTATCTAAGAGTCACGTATGAAACTTTGGAAATAAACGTAATTCCGAATGAACTAATTTGGTGTAGCTGATCCGATATGGCAGGGATAAGGACAGTGGAATTCATGAATAGCCAATCAGCCCACAAATTGGGCTCACTTGATTTATTTTGACTAATCCACTCTAGCACTACGCATGCCAGCATACATTTATTTATTACTTTGATTAACAATTAATTATTATTCAGGCTGTAAATAACAAAGACTGATGTCATCCATAAACATTTATTAGTACAATAATAATATATCTTTTCCATATTCCAATATTAGTAATAATACAATAATATTCCATTATCAGGAACGTATATTATATAAGAAACTACATATAGATGATTCTACTAGGCTGCAATACCATGTCCCCTGTCTGAGAGACGCATAAAGTACATTAAAGATTCGTTTTATTTATTATATAAGAATTATATTTTGACACATTAATAAGTATTTTAAAACACTAAGTTGCCAATCGCAAATAAGTCGCGTTATGTCATATAAAGGCTTACAATAGCGTCCTTCACCAAGTTTCTTTTTACCGATAGTCTCTTAAATGACTAGAACATTTATTTTAAAAGTTACATTTATATTTTTCTAATCTGTAGTTTCTCTACTTCCTATTGACATAAGTTTACCACCAATTAGCTACTGATCTCTACTTTAAGCTTACTTAACTCTACATACATACATTGCAATAGAATAAAGACTGCTTCGTTGCGATGGGTTCGTTGGCAGAAATGAAAATGGAACATAAATAGATTGTCCAAGAATCCAGTGCTACAAGCAGTATCGGTTTCTAATTGGCCGAGCATAGCGTCGAAGCGTACTGATTGGGCAATAAGGCTGGGTGATTGCCCAACCATGTAAGCGGACACTCGGCTCAATTAGACAAAACAAAATATTGAAAAGAGACAGTAAATTTAACGTAACGAAATTAATTATTTTTAGACAAGAACTACAAATTTAGTAAAAATGGTCCAAAAATATATCCGAACTAAAATCTACATCCCTGTTTTCGATTTAAAATGTTTAGTTATGAAAGATATCAAGTGAAAGAGAAGTTAAAGATAGAAGCTAGTAACGCAACGGGTCCGTGATAAAACGCTATGGTCGTTTGGTGCGGCGATACTCGGTGGTGATTACGCCGCTGCAATGATTAGGACTGTTTCACCCCCATTTCTGGAAGAGGCCCATGCGCTGGCAGCGGCAATTGGACCCCCATAGATTGCAGCGGCAAGAGGAGGAGTGACAACAGTCGCCTGGCCGATGGTCGCAGTTCCCTCCCCGCCGAATACACGCACGCCTGAAAACGTAGATCAGCGACGAACGTCTGAAACCACATCATCGAATGCTAGCCTAAGTTTATGTCCGTGTTGTCACATTCACAGGACAAGTTCAAAATTGGAAACCATATACTGGTTCGAGTTTAAGTCGATCTGCCAGACAGCACTTTGGTTCAGCGAGCCAGAATAAAAAAAGTTGCAAAAGACATAACATCTTAGTTGGTGCTGGTCTCGGTTGGTGCCGCATTGGTGATGTATTTGATGCTCAATATTTATTACAATGCCAATAACTATCTTCACTGGACAGGTCATTTTTTCGTTATCCTGCCAACCAATTTGAAGTAAAAACAGGCGTAATTCAGCTTGATAAACTTTCCTCGAATTGAGACTATAGCTAATTAAAATTTATATTTACTGGTAATCCATGATTCATTTACGATTCCTATCCTGTAATAAACGAGTATATTGTGTGAAACTCACTTGCCCACATCTTGCAACAACTGAAGGTCAGTCGGGTCTTCGTCGTAATCGGATCCGTTTATTTCGATATCATCGTCACCTGCAAAACATAAAATTATTAATAGGAACATAACAAATAAAAATATACATTTATGATTTTGCAAAATTTTTATTTTTCCTACATTAAATGAAGTGGCAAATATCATCTTATCAAGATTATTAACTTTGGAAATTAACGGCATAATAATAAATATATTAGGTAAGTATGTGTTAAATCATTAGTTGAAAAATATATGAGTGGATACCTGGGTCAATGTATGAAGCATAAGAGCACTGGTCTGCCAACAGAAAAGCCGCTAGCACCAGCATAACTGCGCTGGTGCGCGGCATGCTGCCCAAGCGCCAACCGCTGCTCACCTGTAAATAATATTCTATGTAAACCAGAGACAACAATACCAAAGAGTAAGAAGTAAAAACAATCATAAGGCTTCAAATAAAGCAACTTAATATATTTATTAAACTAGCGACTTGTCTCGGCTTCGCTTATATTTATATTTTTTGTTGCTTTTTTCCAACAAGTTTTACAATTTTCGTTCTATTTCAATTATATATGTACATAAACCCTACTTATAAATACTTCTGTATATTAGTGAAAACCGCATGAAAATCCGTTCAGTGGTTTTGGAGGTCATCGTGAATATACAGACAGACAGACGCGGCTGGGGGGCTTTTTTTATTAATATTTAGTGTATAATGGAAGTAACGGAAACGAACCATACCAATAAAAGTGCTCTTGTTGTGTTCGAATTAGTCTGTATTGGCTTGATATAATTGAAAGCAGCCAACATCATGAAATTTGATCTGTTTGGTCAAAACATGGCCAGCTATTTTTAGTAATTGATCAATAATTGCTTAGCAGTACAAAAATATCACAAGGAGCACCTAAATTTTGATCGTTGAAGAGAAAACACTTGGTTACTGAAGCTATATAAAAGATATTTCCCCAATTGTATTCTGGATATTGACCGATATTAATTTACCGATTGCGATAATCTTGACTAATGAAAATAATTTAAGATCCAATCTCTAAGGTTAATTTGAGTCGCCGAAGTTTTCCAATTACCTTGAAATTCTTAATTCATTTACGTTAGTCCTATACATTGACCAGTTACAAAAAAATAGTAACCATTCATGATTGACCATATCAGGCTGATACCGAACCGATGTGTAGTATGAACCGATGATTACGGGTTAAACCCAGGAAAGCACCACTGAATATGTATGTGCTTAATTTGTGTTTATAATTCATCTCGTGCTCAGCGGTGAAGGAAAACATCATGAGGAAACCTGCATGTGTCTAATTTCATAGAAAATTTGCTACATGTGTATTTTAAAAACTCGCATTGTAACAGCGTGGTGAAATATGTTCCAAACCTTCTCAAGGGCAGAGGAGCCTTAGCCCAGCAGTGGGATATTTATAGGCTATTGTTGACCTACTCTATACATATGTACAAATATTTATTCATCGTTTATATTATTATTACCGATTGATATTGCTCAACTTTTGACAACGCTTTAAACATGATCAGTATCAACTGTAAAAGTTTCAATTTTATTACAGGATCGAATACTCCCCAATAAAAATGTAAAACCATACAATTTATACAAGATAAAATTTAAATCGTATTTCCACTTGTTTCTCCTCTCCTTCGCTCGTTCGTTTCTCCTTAACGTATATCTTATCGAATGTTAAAGTAATCAAAGTCGATCGCGCAATTGGATTCTTGATTTTCAAGTTCACACCATTTTGTTTTATTATGATTGCGGTGAAGCCGACGGCTGTTTTTATGCAGAGGAAGCTTCAACAAATTCAGTGTATTTTACATTTTATTGCTGTAACTCGTGTTCTATTGTTTTTATTCCTTTCTTGTGCGATTACAGCGAAGTAAAAGGAATGGTTTTTATTTTGACGAATATATTGATGTATGTTCATATGTTCGCGCATAACTTCTAAAGTAATTATCATTTTTTGTTTTTCAAAAGATGTAAGACAAGAACATTTTCTCTTTCTTTCTTTCTTCTATTCTCAGCGTGCGATAATTTCCGAATTCAAGATTTTTGATTTTACATTTAAATTTTATTCTTTTATCGAAAGTTATGTTTGGCTACGGTTTTTAAAGAGAGATTATCGTTGGCTCACTTTCTTAACCGGGAGTTTCTTAACCCTTATAAACCCTTAACACAAAACACATTTATACGACTGGATCCCCCGAATGGTAGTGAAAAATACGCCAGTCATATTTCCAAATGTTTGCCGAATCAAATTAACAAATAACGAAGACCTCAAACAAAACGGGTTGTGAGAAAGTACTTGGTCGATATTAATATGAGTTTGTTTTTAACACTAAATATATTTTTAACATAAAAAAAATACAGAGGAATTGATAACCTCCTCCTTATTGAAGTCGGTTGAAAAAAATAAATAAAATAAAGGTAAAAAAAAATAGTATACAAAACATGTAGAAACAATGAAAAATAAAAAAACTTTACTGATATAAGCTAAGCCAAAGATTTGTTACATAATCCATTATAATTTCAGTAACTTCTTTGATCGATCGAACAATTTGTGTTAAAGTTTATCGCTGTTAAAAGTTAAGGGTATGTATGCGATAAATTTTAATAAAGAAAAATCTTATCTTTGGAACATTTGCTGAAAGTAGGTTTATGTAAATCCGTTTTATACGATAGCTTAAAAATGTCCACTTGGTAACTTATATAGATTATCCGAAATGTTTTGTTTGGATATGTTATGGACTCACTTTTTTTTGTAATTTATGTGGAAGATTAAATAGTAATGGATGAACTATTCGTAGCGTAAATAGGTTTTATATGCTTCAATCAATATTTGGTGCTAGGATTTTGTGCACCCTCGGGTAGGTACCACACACAGATCAGATATCTTATCGTCATAGCAAAATTGGTATTATTGTGCTCCGGTATGGATGTTGGGTGAGCCAATGTAACTATAAGCACAAGGGTCATATTTCTTGTCAAGATTGATGGTGTATTAAGAAAGAAAGAGAGAGCGGTCAATATTTGAGTGATCACAGTCAAATAGATCATTTGAGTTTCCCCAAAACAATATCATAAGAAAATATATCTCCAATCGTACTATATCACCATCACATCGAATGAAAGTGATATAAAGAGAGTTAATTCTTTTTATTCTTGTGCGTTATAATATAATCTGTGCGAATGGCATTGCTAGAGTTAGCTTCACTTATTAAATATTATATGACGATTCAAACGTGCTTGTTGCCTACTTGAATAAAGTGTATTTTAATTTTGCGTCTTGCCAATATATTCAAGTTATATTCGTGTAACAGTGAATAAAAGTAAACATTTTATTATCTGTGTAAAACTCATACAATTCACGGTATACCAAGCTTCGATGAATCCTTACATATGTATTTGAAGTGTTTAACTTAGAAATAACCGTCTCCTCGCTGGCGTATATCTGAAGAGTCAGTTATGTCACGAGACCCTTTCCCTACTTGTAAATCAAATTGGATTAGGATGACGTGAGTTCGTTCCGAAGTATTTCGTCCGAGTATCCGAATTACTCTATAAAATGTATAACGATGAGGGCTTATGAGTTTGTTGCATGTCTTAGGAAATGAACTCTTGATTACCCAAAGTAAAATAAATTTCGTACTGAGGGTTTTCGTAATGGTTACCGTTTTATTTAGTTACTATCCGTCCCGGCTTCTCACAGAACTAATATACATTATATGTATACATTGTCTTACAACAATTACAGTCAATAGACAATACAAACCGCTACCTCTTTCGACATTACTTTAGAAACTAAAATTATCTGTATTTCTCTACTATATTGTGCATGTATTATACAAATAAACATTCTTGAATCAATCTATCTATTAAAAAATATTGCATCAAAATTAGTTGTGTTTTTTTTATGGTATAGGTTGGCGAACGAGCATATGGGTCACCTAATGATAAGTGGTCACCATCACCCATAGACAATGAAACTGTAAGAAATATTAACTATTCCTTACATCTTCAATGTGCCACCAACCTTGGGAACTAAGATGTTATGTCCCTTGTGCCTGTTACACTGGCTCACTCACCCTTCAAACCGGAACACAACAATACTAAGTACTGTTATTTGGCGGTAGAATGACTGATGAGTGGGTGGTACCTACCCAAACGGGCTTGCACAAAGCCCACCAATTAAAAAAGTGTATTTTTAAGATAGATAGCGGTAATCGATTTTGTTTTATACACTTTAATGAAGAATCATAACTACCAGTAAGTAGGTGATAAGCAAAATCAAGGACGGACATTAAATATATGACTTTAAATAACAAATCAAATAAGGAAGGTACCTTATGAATCTCGCCGACATATTCTCCGAAGCCGCTGAGCTTTGATTCGAGCTTACGTTAACGGAAATAGAACATTTTGATTGAATTCCGAGTTAGGATTTACTCAGCAATTTCCATATTTAATTGAAATACAAACACTCAATTTCGTGAAGATTCGAGTCAGTAGCAGGGGATATGATTATTTATCATTTCGTGTAACATATGTAATTAATAAATGATTATTTTGTTTGATTAAATATTGTCATAACACGGATAATAAGTACGATAAATATACTTTGACGTAAACTCTATAATCAAGTGTTCACCACCGTCCATTGACAATAGCGCGGTAAGCAGTTTTAACTGTTACTTACGTCATCAATAAGAACTAAGATTTATACATCTTGTGGCTGTAGTTATTATATATATTAGGCGGACGAACGAAGTGGCCACCACTACCCATAGACATAGGCTGTGTAAGAATTATTAACCGTTCCTTACGTTGCCACTATGCCATGCTATAAACCATGTGTTATGTTCCTCGTATATTACAACTACACTACACTACTAAGTATTGCTGTTTGCTGGTTGATTATCTGATGAATGGGGTTAAACCCACCTGTGATTCCACATATTTATAATCACCAAGTTATAAATATGTTATGTTATCACTTTAGTGTTAATGGACGTGATATTTTCAATAGAAACACAGAGGATACATTAATTTGTTTAACTAGAGAATGTTAGTTTTCCGTCGAAATGTAATGCGAAATGTAAGCCGGTTGAGATGGTTAATGAGCCAGTGTTTTGTTCAGGAATCATACAGACATCCGTTTCCAACGATATATTTTTTTGTTAAAAAATCTGCTTAGTATAGATAGTAGTAAAACCTTTTTCCTTACGTAACGATTTCTACTAGTTAGTTATAAGCCTCGTAAAAGAACTCAGTTGCAACTTTCAACGTACTTTTTGTAATCGAATTATTATTGGCAATGGTTACACATTTATGTATTAATAAAAAAATAATATCCCTAACGTTAAATCTATATATAAAAAAATACTCCGAGAAACGAGTGGTTTGTAACTAGTATGAACCGTTAAATTAATTTACACGTCAGTCTTATTCTGAAATCTAATAAAAATGTCAAACCGAGTTGTCGAGTCATGAGGCCATTAGCTCAACATGCTTAACAACGCGATGACTTTGCTACTATTGAAGCTTCAAAACGAGGTTCTTTATGAATATAATGAAATATCTTCATTAGGCTTTTATGAAATATTCATTTAGAATAGTCAATATATTTTGTAAACATAAATAATTTATAAACAATATGAGTTTGACTTCTATCAGTTTTGGTGATTGGCTACACTGTGGTAGAGGTTTGTGGAGGGCGTCTATCTATTTAAAACTAGCTGTGCTAACGAATTCAAATGCGCGCGGATAATAAAACTCGGAAATACAAACAATATAAAGATGATAAAAGATTGAATTCTTAAAACAGGTTAGAGAACGTTCCAGAAAATAAATGAGAGGTGTCAAAAGAAAAGCTAAGGAACATTATTTTAGACCTAAATATTAAGCATTACCAAAGTAAGTTATAACACACATTTTTTTTATCACTACATACATATTATAAAATAAAACAAAGTTTATCTGTATATGTTCGCGATAAACTCCAAAACTACTAAGCGGATTTTCATGCACTTTTTACTAACAGACAGAAGGAATCATAAGGAAAATGTAGGTATGTAGTTTATTAAGGTTATTGTGCAAATAAGTTAAAAAATAACGCAAAATTGTTAAGTATATCAGAAAAAAGTAAGAATAAAAATATAAAAAAATCTCATGTCCACGCGTAAAGCCAGAATAGGCTACCCAATAAATAATTGTTTACCTTATGACAATGTGTTTATAATGAGAGCTCTAATAGCACGAAATCGCGGGCGTAGCTAGTATTATTATATAAGTAAGAACGCAGTTTAAATTTTAACTATTTACTTGACAAGTATATCATCTGATACAGTTTCCGCCTTTAAATTTTAACTATTGACTTAACAAGTATATCAAAATTATATTTCCATTGCAGTTAGTTTATATGGCATTTCCAATATTTTCCCCTTCAAATCGTGTTTATTTACTTCAGCTGGTTGTTTCGAACGGATGAACTGGAAAGCTATAAGTAGCTAGTATAGATGATCTTGTTTCATCTATCATTTTTATTATTTAGTAGCTCATCAAATGTAACGTACATATATAAACTTAGCCTATAAATGTTGTAACAGGTATTTATCTATACTAATTTTATAAATGTGAAAGTAACTCTATATGTTTGTAAATCACCAAGTGCTACATTATAGCCTCTTCTTTTATGGATAATCTTTGGAGCTTATTACCAATGCCTTCCTGTTGGTAGGGCTTTGTGCAAGCTCGTCAGGGTAGGTACCACCAAATCATCAGTTATTCTACCGCTACATAACAGTACTCAGTATTGCTGTGTTCCGGTTTGAAGGGTGAGTGAGTAAAGGCACAAGACATAACATCTTAGTTTCCAAGGTTGGTGGCACATTGGCGTTGTAAGAAATAGTTAATATTTCTTAAAGCATCATTGTCTATGGATAATGGTGACCACTTACTATCAGGTGGCCCATATACTCGTCCGCTAACCTATACCATAAAAAATGCGTACAGGATACTATAGGCCACGAGCGAAGATCTCATGAAACTCACCAACACAAATATGAAATGACAAATAGTGGTCTACGCACTTAAACACTAAACTCAAATGTAACTCATGAACTTTGCTTTTAATACGAACTCAAACTTTACCAAGTCCTTGAACATGAAAGTGTTAAATTATATCGATAAAATTGGGTACACATTGTATTTTGGAAACCAATGTTCGTGGGTCATACTCACCGACAATTTAACAATAATGTGGTGTTTTGGTCCCATTTTGCTATTGAAATACTTGAACCTTGGAGCAGCAGCGCAAAAGCTTTCAATAAAACTATGTACATCGCCTTATTGCCTCCACTTATTTTTAAATCTTATCTATAATATTATTATAAATGTGAAAGTGACTCTGTCTGCGGTGTGTCGATCTTTTACGTCCAAACCGCTGAACCGAATTTGATATATTTTGGTATGAAGCAATCTTGAACTCCAAGAAAAGACTAAGCTACTTTTTTGCCTCACACGTGAAGAAACTGGCGAATACTAGTTTGTATACGATAAAATAAATAAGGTTAATAATTCCTATGTAAATAAATAAATTAAACGTTGACAAAGTATAGTTGTTGAAGATGAAGGCTAATGTAATAAGCTGGAAGGAACATCTTAGTTTTCATGGTTAGTGGTATATTGGTGATCTAAGGTATAATTAATATTTATTACAGAGTTAAGACTATGGGCGATAATGACTACTCACAATCAGCCCATCCCCTTACTCTAGTCTTAACCACATCTATACATATAATAAATTTGTAGTGTCTGTTTGTAATATTAAAATAAACGCTTTTTGCCAAATGCATATGTATGTATACAAGGTACACCTAGCAAAACTAGCTGCTACCTTTGCTTTGCTCGCGTAGAATATGAATATATTTACAAATTAATTTAAAATATTAAGTTGATGATTGGTAGCAAACAGGTCTTACCTCTTTGTTTCCAAAAATACCCTATGACTTTAATCAGGCTCTAAACTATTTTGTATACCAAATTTCATTTAAATCGGTCCAGTATTGATGTGAAAGCGAGACAGACAAACAGACAAAGTTACTTTCTCATTTATAATATTAGTATGAATATTTTTTTTTGTAGGACTACGAATTTTAATATTACAAACACTCTAATTTTGTCATTACATATATGTATAGATTACAAGCTGATGATGATGTCATACTGATCGGTTTCGACCACGTTCGCCTCTCGGGAAACCAGCCAATTACGTACGGGAGTATACACGCTTCCAAAGTCCAGACTCGAACTCAATAACTTTTTATTGGCCCGGGGTACTTGCCTCGTTAGTCTTGTTATAAGGTCGCAGATCCCAAGTTACCTTGGTTAATTCTTTTTTGTTAGGACAGGTATGCGTGGTAAGCATGTCGTTAACACTATTATAAGTATCGACAACTAACTACAAAAAACCGCCTTTTACTTAATCCATATGTATGTATTCACGGTATATATACCAAAAAAATTTTTTTTTAATATTTGTGTCTGTCTGAATGTTAGTCCCTCTATCTATCTGTCTATTTATTCCGGCTAATATCTAGAATGGCTGGACAAGTTTTGACGGGACTTTTACTGTCAGTTAGCTGATGTAATGCTGGTTCTTTATTTATAATTTTAAGCTATATTCGTTTTATATACATTTTTAGTAGCTGTAAAATTTGTTTCAAATGAAAATAATTTAATAAACACATATTAAAGTACAGAATAAAATAAAAGTGTGTATTTGAATTAATAAATGTAGTACGCAAGATGTAAACCGGGCCGTGTTTGCCACGAGAGTATTATAAAGGGTTGAAGGCTATTATCGGCCCTCAGCTGTTGGCTCAGCCGAGAAACAAATTACTGATAATTCGAGAAACAGACGGCCATTAAAGGACAATAACCATTTGCTCGTACCGCAAGTAATATTATATAATCATTTAATTTACCTAGTTATTGTTATAATTATATAATTTGTTTTTATCGGCAAAATAAGCTCATTTGGGTTAAGGAAAATTTTATATTTAATATTTATGAATATTAAATATATAATATAATAAATACAAAGAACGTCGATTTTCACAATTTGTATCAAAGATATGTATACTTGTATGCAATTGATTTATTTGGCATCCAAATATCAGTATCAAATTATAATTTATTCAAATAAAATTTTATATTCAGTCTTGGGTCGCCATTTTACATAACTGTAGAAGGACCGATGAAAAAATCAAAAGTTACTCTTTTCCACCATTTGAAAGACAGCTCTGAACAGTTAAGTACAATTAAATATAATATATCCCGAAAGTACTTGATATATTACTAGTACTAGTATTAATTATAATAGTTCAGTATTTGATATATTACAGGTATGATATACATCATTTCAGTATGTATCTTTTATAGAGTCTATATGACAAATAAACAACAAATTAAACGTATCCGCTATCATGGAAAAGAACCAAGTACATATATGGGAGACAAGACAAGACAAGACAAGACAACAAAGATGTTATTTGCGTATATATTATAGACGTATGCGTACATATTTCAAAAAGCTGATGTAAAAAAACGAACTAATAATCGTATCTTATATAAAATAATACTTATGTCGCATTTTCTGTCAAAACACTTGGCCCTTGGACTAGTGGGGTAAAAAGCTTCATTAAAGTATAACACTTCACCTTATTGCCTCCACTGGTGACAGAAGGGCTGATTCGTTTTTTCCTAAAAGATCGGAATTGCGACTCATCGCGTCAATGCTGCTAGCATTCTTGCCACCATTCCACGCGGTCAAGATTTATACAGTAACTATTTTTATTCGTATTTGTGTATATTTAAAATCCTAATGTTAGTATAGTAATTCGTACATATATAGATAACTTTATACTTGCTAGTATAAAGCTATACATGTATTGTAAAGTTAAAAATGAGAAACAATTATTCTTAAATCAAGTAACTTAACATTGATACCAATTCAAACTACCATGAAAAAAATAACCACAAAGTAAATACTATAAAGTTAAACGAAAAAAAAATTACACGTGTTCGAAGCAAAGTTCGTTAACCCTTGCCCTGAAGCCATTGTTGGACTCCTAGTTAATTCTTACCAAATACTTTCAGTAAACGAAATGGCGAATTTCCTTTTGAAGTAGGTCAAAGAGATATTAGTTTGCGGAAAGAAAATAGATCCGGAGCCACCAGTACCACGCTTCAGTTATTTGATTGATCTGAAGATCTCGTTCTACTCAGAATCTTAAGGAATTAAGGGCCTTTTGTATTAATAGCATTTTTTTTTCGATTATCGGCTTATGTGTTCGAATATGAACAAGGACGCTAAAAGCTGTGTGAATATGGTTGCTATTATGAATAGTTTCCATGGGTATTGAAAGGCACCGCATTAATACGTACAGAGAGACAGGGATAACCTTTGCAAATTCTTTCGAAAAAATCAACATAAATAGGTATCTTTAGAAGAGAGAGTATATTTATAGGATACTAAATTCGTTGCTAATGATACTTACGAGTTGTAATTTCAGTTAATTAGTTTTAATAAAGTTTATATTAAACAAACGTCCCAGTTTTAGTTTTGTAAAAAGAAAATTGTGAATGAAAGTTACTTTAGCAGCTACGTTTGACTTGTAATTAAACTTCAGAGAAGTGTGCGAAACCTAGTGGCCAATTGTAGATACTATTTTCTTTAACAACAACAACAACAGCCTGTAAATTCCCACTGCTGGGCTAAAGGCCTCCTCTCCCTTTGAGGAGAAGGTTTGCACATGTGGCAGAATTTCTATGAAATTTGTCACATGCCGGTTTCCTCACGGTGTTTTCCTTCACCGCTGAGCACGAGATAAGTTATAAAGACAAATTAAGCACATGAAACAGCGGTGCTTGCCTGGGTTTGAACCCGCAATCATCGGTTAAGATGCACTCGTTGTAACCACTGGGCCATCTCGACTCGAATTTTCTTCAATCGGTTCTTTTGCCAATACTTAATAAAAAATCAATGCTTTGAAGACCATTAAAAAGAGAAGATCTGGCTCAAAAGTACGCGTAAGTTCATGTATGTCCTCTTACAGGAGACCCTATGGAATACAACAGACTGGTTTGCGATGGGGTGCCAAACAGCCACCTCGCCAGAAAAATTGTAAATCTCTCCAGTAATCAGTGTGTCAGAATAATTAAAACCAGCGAAACAAACTCGCTCCTTTGCCACAAAATCGCAAGGTCGTGCTAGCGTGACGTCACTCTTACCACCTCAGGATAGCTCTACCGTTGAAACACACAGCTTTCGATCCGTATTGAGGAAGTACATCGCAAAATCAGCATGTGTCAAATGACAATAAAATAACGCGCGATGAAGCTGTCTTGAGTAATGAGCTCTATTAATGGTTCTCAAACCGAGATAAGAGCTTAGCCTGATGTAAAAACTTACAGGCCATATTACTATTATTAAAAAAAAAAAAACAAATAAGGTTAATATTTAAACGAATATATGTAAATGAGTAAATTTTCAGAGTAACCCACAGTGTTTCAAATTAAATGATCCTTCAATTCATTTGTTCCGTGAAATTGGTAAGGTTTTATCTGTTAATACAGCCTCCGCAATACTGATGAATACAGTGCATCATGGTTTTAATGACATAAATACATTTTATTCCATTTCAATTATTATTACATAATATAAAACAAAGTCGCTTACCGCTGTCTGTCCTTATCTATGCTTAGATCTTTAAAGCTAGAGTAATTTGGCACAAAGGTTTTTATATATAATACTGATAATTTAGACATTCTCTACTATATTTAGTATTTAATATTATGGAACTTATTATTGTTTTATATATTTTTTTTAATTTAATACCATTTCAATAAATAGATCCAGTATTATTGCTATCTAATAAAAGCATGTATAATGATTTATATGGAATAGGGTTTCATGACTCATCATGTTTTAATTATTATATAGATAATAATTAAAACATAATAACACCTCGCCTCATTGCCTCCACTGGTCACAGGAGGGCTGGTTCGTTTTTTGCCCAGAGGATCGGAATTGCGATTCAACGGGGAAATGCTGCTAGCATTCTTGCCACCATTCCACGCGGTCAAGATTGTTACAGTAACCAGTTTTAGTTCATATTTGTATATATTTAAGCATTTAAGAAATAAATAATAATAAAAAAAATATATAGATTAATATTTCCTTTTATATTTACCTAATTACCTAGCAAACAAACAAATGAACTCTCATATTTCGAAATCACAAATTGACAAAAAAAACTGCCGAGTTTTTTTCTCCAAGTCTTCCATTCCGAAAAATCAATGATTGTAATGATTTTATTTAAGCCACAGATATAAAATGAAGCACTCGCTTAAACTACACCTAGTCCATTTTTTTGTCAAAGGATTTACTATCAGTTTTACTAAGCTTTAAAGAAAACACGAACTTTTTATAAAAAAATATAATGAGGGGATTCGGTTACGAAGAAACAATAAGTCGCTAATGAAGATTTAAGAAAAGTGCTGAAAAAATATGACTTGGAATTTTGAACAGAGGGATGATAAATTACATTTTCATTCGTTCTTGAATAAATATTGAAGCTCTGATAAAGTATTGTTCGTTAGTCATGTCCGATAAGAAATTGCTGTAGGTATCCCGTATCTTGATGATTAAAGAAATCATTACCTCTGTATCATGGTCATAACAATCATATTAGTCATTACATGCTTATAAGAATAATTTAATGTAACTGTTACACTTGCATTTTGTTCTTTCTGTTTTCGTTTTTATTTTTTATTTTATATGACATTTGTTTGTATTAATTTTAAGTGGAAATTTTATATTTATATTTTTTTTACTATTAGATGTAATTATAAGTGTTTGTTTCCCAAATGAATAAATAAAACTACTATAAGTTTGAAGTGAAGACTATTCTATGGAAATGACTTTACTGTCTGGTGTATTTATTTTAGGTGTTCTGTGTATAGTGCAAATAAATACTTCACTTCTTATATAATTATCCTCACATTTGTAATAATAATAACATAGTATATCGAGCATAATTTAAATACGTCGCCGTGACGTTGCCTACTCAAAGAACTTTTGCTTCTCGGCTTTCCTAACGTATAGATGTCATTTCATGAAGAGCGTGTTAAAAATTGTTACATTCATTAACAATTCATTGTTTGTTGAATTTTGTAATTCATAAAATTGTTAATAAAAATATGTGAAGATTTTGCCTATTTTTCAATAAGCGAGTTTTGCTTCCTATAAATATGTATTACTTCTATCGCACTCTCTGTTCTATGGATATTGTTGTCTCTGTGCAACAGACGGAGGCTTAACATGGCTCATTGTGGATTAAACAATATGTACAATATTCACATTTCAACAACATTCTGTGATTAAGGCATTAGACGTACTTTATTTATAATCATTTACTAAATAATGCCTGACGTGCGATACTGATTGTGTTTAACTTTTCAAACACCTTGCTCAAATGTTAGCATTAATTACATTACAATTTGAAATCAAAGTCTATATATTTGAAACACGAACATCTGTGATTATGTAATATATATTATGCGCTCACAAAAAACGTTCACAAAAATGTTTAGGATTAATCATTGTGTTATTTTATGAGGCGGTGTGATTAATAAGCCAATCAAGAAGACTTTAACAAGCTCCTAGAAACTCTACAAAGATGAATCTATACACAATTGTCATATAAAATATGTGTAGCACTTAATAATTCATTGATTTATATTTAAAAACAATGCGAGCATGACTTGAAGTGCACCATGTAATATATAAAATCGAACAAATCAATAAATGGTAATGTCGGTACTAAGCAACATTAATATTATATACTCTAGGAGAACGAGTAGGTAGCATTAGACGATCAACTCTAGTAGCGCGCCCTCATTGGCCAAATCAAATAGTGCGCTCTTCCACAGCTTCCTGTTACACACTTCCGTCCCTTTCTACGAAAACACTCCCATAGATTGCACAAGCGAGAAAAAAGATGACACATCAAAATGTTTTTTTTATGGTATAGGTTGTTGGACGAGCATATGGACCACCTGATGGTAAGTGGTCACCATCACCCATAGACAATGACGCTGTTAGAAATATTAACTATTCCTTACATCGTCAATGTGCCACCAACCATGGGAACTAAGATTTTATGTCCCTTGTGCTAGTTACACTGGCTCACTCACCCTTCAAACCGGAACACAACAATACTGAGAGTTGTATGTTTATAACTCACAAATTGTGTTATTGGTAAATGTTTATGTTCCTAGAAAATCTCTGATTTTTTATACCGATAATATGAAAGAAGAGGACGAAACATTGCCTAAGTTATTAGTGTAAAGAAATTAAATAATAATATTACACAAAAATCCAAGGCATGATTTAATTAATAGATATTAAATTCATTAAAATAGTCTAATTAAGTTTTGATATCTACAACGGTATTTAAATGTAATATAATCCGTATAATTATAAAGTTACGCTTATAAATCTAAAGCTTTGGATTTTGTGTAAGCTGTTTACAGAGATAACGAAAGGGTAGCAGAGATCATTAGAATTAATCTTAAAATTGGGTAATTTTAAGCTGATGAAATATCAAATAAAATAGCCCTATCACTAATTCGAAATAAGGTTTGTTATAGTTTTAGGGTTTAATGGGCTTCGACCTTTCTGAGCCATCTGAAATAGCCCAGTGGTTAGAACGTGCATATTAACCGATGACTGCGAATTCAAACCCAGGCAAGCACCACTGAATATTCACGTGGTAATTTACCTCGTGCTCGGTGGTGAAACATTGTGAGGAAACCTGCATGTGTGTAATTTCATCAAAATTCTGCCAAAAGTCGCAACGGCTATCCGTTGCGACTCCGTAAATACATATATAAACTACACAAATATCAAATTATATGCCACAGATATTTTTTAATAAAAGTAACTTTTCCTATTACAAACTTTATTCCAGTAAATCCGTGTCCAGTCACGGTTAGTTGTTCCGTAGTTAAGTTATACTACGAAACTGAGTTATAACTGCATGATATTAATATGTCGCGCGCTATGAGTAACTATAGCGTTAAAAACCTCGTTGAAATGATGTACTCTTAAATGGACGCTCAAATGATTTAAAATAAAAATATAAACTTACATAAAATGTATTTATTAATATAAGAATTATTAAAAATAAGCTTATATTATATACAAAACATTAATAACTGTTTCTGTGCAAATGATGACCACGTGGAATGTTGGTAAGAGTATTTCTAAATTGAATTGCAAATCGCATCTAGACCAAGAGCAAAATTTAAAAAATACGTTAAGGAATTCTAAAAACACCTTTACAAGTGGCGTCAAAATTTTTTGTATTATAAAAGAGACTACAATAATATGAAGATAAAATAAAAATGGCATTAAAATCCTATTAATATAACAAAAATAATTCAAAAATATTGAAGGAACCTTCATTTGTTTTATAAAACCCTTCGCAAGTCTTACTTTATTGCGTTGAGTTAAAAAAATAAGATCAGAATTCAAACGATGCCTCTTATTTGTAAGTAACGTTTTTTATTAGCTACTTGTATTCATAAAATAACGTCAAATTGTCTTCCATAAATGTGGCCGTGTGCGCTTGTAAAGGCTTTGAGGTTCAATAAAAGTTTGCCGATATAAAAGTCATATGAGTAAATGTACTACTTCAGTCACTTCACTGCGGATTGTTAAATTATCATGTGGTACAGCTTCACCGGATACATACAGATTTTATTATAATGTTTTAATTTTAATAACGATTATAATTTTTTTACTTGGTACGATTATAAACTTTTTAGTTCGTCTAGATAGATAGCATCACTTTCTCTCATCAGATATTCTACCGCCAAACAGTAAGTTAGTACTGTACTGTATACAGTGTCAATGTGTTCCGGTTGAAGGGTTAGACAGTAACAACAGGCACAAGAGACATAACATCTTAGTTTCGAAGAAGGGTGGTAAAACTATTAACGATAAAACGTTCGCATTTCTTACAGTGCCCTTGTCTATGGACGGTGGTGACCATTTGCTTGTCCGTCTAACTATATCATAAATAAAAAATACAAATTTAGTATATCGCAATCTTAAATGAACACAAACTTATTTTAGGATTCTTATCGATATACAATGTGAAAATTCCTTAATAGCCAAGCAAAAGGAACGACGTTTGATTCATAAAAATCTTAGCCGTAAACAATTTAATGGTATCCTTGTAACGTATTAAAATCTATATCATCTATATTACTATATCAATGCAATAATGTGACAGTTACTCCATCTGCCTGTGTGTCGCTCTTTTACGACCAAAGGCTGAAATGAATTTCATGAAATTTAGTATGAAGAAAATATGAACTCCAATAAAGGCCAAACAAAAACAGAGGTCAAATACTTGGCTTTCTTTTGCCTAACACATGACAAGCAATACACTAAACTGCGAACGAACCCGCGGGCGAATACTTGTTATATTTTAAATACCACACTATATCTCTCGTTGTTACCATATTATGACTGTAAAACTGTATCAATAATACTAAAATTTCACATAGAGACAGCTATAGATTTGAATAAGAACATCAAAAAAATAATGGGAATTTCGACAAAATTGGGGAATTTCAGGAAAATAGAAATGCGCAAAGGGTCGCGGTGAACAGAGTGAATAGATAGTCCTGTCTCTTAGTATCTGTATATTCGCATACAAATAATTTCTTGGCACTTATCCAAAGCAATCGTATCTCAGCTTTTTCTAGCGATCTATGTCAATGGTCGCTTCGTGTGCCAGTTGTGGACAATATTGCTGCATAATAATAACCAATACTCCCATTTCGTCCGCACATAATAGTCTCAATTGATTCATATCCAGACCAGACGCAGACCGCAACAACACAAATGACTGGGTGTAATATACTCTGTTATATATTTGAAAACCATAATGCGTGGTTTTCCTTTAGAGTTGTGGAATAATGTCCAAGCCTTTTTTCAAAAGGTTTTGAAGCCTCAGTACCAACAGTGGGACATTGCTCTATCGTAGACATACATAAATATATGACGTAGAACACACGACAGCCAAAAAGTCTTATTTCAGGGAATATCGAAAAAAGAGAATACGAATGTGAACGAATAGAATAATATTTCGAATATCGTCATGCCTGATAACAAAAAATTAAAGTAAGACCCTGTAAATTTCCCACTGCGGGGCTAATGCCCTCCTCTCCCATTAAGGAGTGGGCTTGAAACATATTTAACTTAGAATTCACATGTGGAAGAATTTCAATGAAATTAGACACATGCAGGTTTCCTGACTATGTTTTCATTCATTTTCATTTCAGGCCTCCTCTTCTATTAAGGAGGGTTTGGAACTTATTCCACCACGCTGTACCAATGCGGTTTGGTGGAATGCACATGTGGCAGAATTTCTATTAAATTAGACACATGCAAGGTTTCTTCACGATGTTTTCATTCACCGCCGAGCACGAGATGAATTATAAACACGAATTAAGGACATATATGTAGATAGTAGTGCTTGTCTGGGTTTGAACCCGAAATCATCGGTTAAGATGCACGTGTTCTAACCAATGGGCCTGATACCTAACTCCTCGTTATACATATGATTGAACGGGCCAGCAGGTAAGTGGTTACATTGACTGAACACAACAACGCGTCAACATGTAGTGAATTAATAATTAATAGGAAATCGAGCCTAAATTCGTATGAACTAAACGCCTGAAGACTTTTCGTTAAACCTGTATTTTTAGTACTGTATATCTTAGGTTATAAACTTGTCAAATCAAACAAAATCTATCCATTTTTTTATTAAACTATTGTTTATACTTATCATTGTATTTTTGGCAACAGACAACACCTCTTCATAGTAATAATCAACCTCTTGTCCTTTAATCTAGTCATGTCCTTGTCATTCAGTCTTTCTTGGAATTCAACAAGCTTGTTTATTATAAATCCATCAATTTTGGTTCTTTCGCATTCATATAGCCAATATGGATTAATAACGAACAACAATTTAAATGTAGAAAAAAATAATCCAACAAAAATTAAAGAATAAAAGAAAAAACAAACAACAATTACTCATTAACATAATTACATTGCACTATATGGCTAATGAACTTAACAATTAATAGCTCATTATGTTACACGAGGATATGAAATGAATTAACTCTATACAATCTCGAAGTGGGTCTGTGCAATTAATGTTTTCAAGTCAATCTCTCAATGAAAGTAATTAAAGTCAATAGCTTTAAGGAGACTCACTGCGGAGGCCTATTTCACGGTTCATAGCTCGTGATTCTCATTTGCAATCTGATTGATTACTGTTTGCATTCGTTGCTGTTTAAATATTAACTCTTAATTGTATCAATGGCCTTTTTGATTTTTATTATATTTACGTGGTTGTATATCAACTTGTTGAATTTTACGCAAACCACCCACTCATCAAATATTTTACATTAATAATTTCGGAAAAACAGATATCTAAATTCGTGTTTATTGGTATTACGCGAAATTAAATTATAGTCATACTATTTTCTATAGTATATTTGTATTGTCATTATGTTCGGGTTTTATTTCAAATAATTGAAAAGTGAAGTTGAAGTATGAACATTTTGTAACGTATATTTGTTAATATTCCATCGAAGTCAGCCAATTCTTCTTTTTTACAGAAAGTTTGGAACTTATTTCAAGAGCTTTGATGCGGATCGCTGAATCGACACGTGACAGTTTTTAATCCGCTTAGTAGATCCCTCACTATGTTTTTCGTCCCCAACGAGCACGAGATAAAAAATAAACAAAAATTCACGTGAAAAATTCGGCAGAACTTGTATTTGAGATTCACATATTCACACTGGATATCTTGACTCAAATCACCTTAAAAATATTCATGAGTCTTAGTCTAAAAATCCCGGGCTCAATTTTCATGAGTGACTCAGTATATATTTATAGTCCCAGAACTGATTAACATCAAGTGTGCTGTTCTGTCGTTAACAGATCGATTCATGGACGTAATTAAACCCTGCTCTTTGTTCCAACCTACATCTCTATTTCACGCTTCACGATCCTTATCAAACTGATTGCGAACTGCTTGCATCAATTAGAGGCCGTTATTGAGTAATTGCAAGCGTTGGAACTGTAGACAAAGCAAATCGTCTTTACTCCAAAAATAGACCTTTCGGCATTCCCAAATCATTAGCGGAAGTTATAGCTTCAGATGTTGTTGTTTCTACTTGGGTTAATTTACTGAAAAGCGTTTAACATGTTTTATTCGTCTGGCTATAGCTTCAATCCTTGAAGCCAAGTTATCGAAGCTATCCGCGTAGTACCTATCCCAATGAACGATTGTGAGTGCAAATACAGATGTTCTGTCACAATTCGATTCGACGGAAATTCGACACGACCGAAGTGAGATTAGATGCAAAACTAACATTATTTCTAAAGCGAGGAATTTTCTTATTTCTTATCAGAAGAACAGATTAGCTTATATTTGCCGATAAGAAATCAAAGCCAAGACCTCACATTCTTCAGGTTTATCAAGTTTTATTTCATGTGATTTTATCAAAAATTTATTGTCCCAGCTGTAACCCGCTTTGCTCGCGTAGAATATGAATATATTTACAAATTAACTAAAAATATCAAGTTGATGATTGATATAAAAAGGGATAATTCCCCCTTTCTGTTCAAAATGTCCTTTTTCACCCTTTTGATCGACTATTTGTGTACCAAATTTCATTTGAATCGGTCCAGTAGTTTTGGCGTGAAAGCAATACAGACACTTTGACATTTATAATATTAGTATGGATTATAAGCAAAAAACTCGCGATGAAAACGTTGTATCAAATACAGTCAAGTTTTAATGAAGGTAGATTAACAAACCCGGTCTTTAAGAAGCCCTCCCTGAGGCCTATTTCACGGTTCACGGCTTTTGATCCTCATTTGCAAAGTGGTCGACGAATGTTAGCATCTGGCTTGAGATCAAATCTTGAGGTTTAATTACACACCTTACAGGTAACTTGTTATAACGGACAAATGGCACTTCTTTATGAACATTATTCACATTTACTTAATGCTAGATTTATTTATAAAACCATAAAATTGGTGAGGTAATAATCATTTTTTTATTTCTAAATTTATTCAGCTTATTAATTCTCTGCATTGAATATATATGTTTTATTAAATATATTGCTTTTAATAGTGCTTTGATCTGCTATAGTAAAGTCATGTAAAACATAAAGAAATTGGTGGTGGTTATAGAAAATTAGGGAGAGATTGGGTATCCCCACTCTCTAGTAATTCTAACGCCGAATAACAATACTTTGTATTGTTATCATTAATTTAAGCAACGGGTACACGGCTATAAATAAACATAATACGGCGATATGTCTGCCTCCGTGATTTATTCTAAATCGGTTTATTTTTAACTAGATATAGTATCGCAATGCAAAATAACTAAAACAAATGACGCAACTTTATTATCTTAGTGTGCGTGACAGCTAACGACAACTGGCCACTAAATACACGCATATATTTTTTCACGCGTTCTCTGCTTTGATAGTCTACCTTATATATTATTAGCGTAAGCAAATTGTCCAAGGGATTATATGACGAGAGCTGCACATAAAAAAAAGAACGATCATGGTCTCATTTTGAAGAGCTCTAGCCGTAGTCCAGGAATGTGCAGGATATTAAAGATTTTTCTAGATTGATTTTTACTAAATTGTTGCTATTTTACAAAAAAAATAATTTTAGACAGCGGAAAGAAGTTACAGACCCGTTAGAGAAATGTACTAGAATAGAATAGAATAGTATAGAATACGGTTTATTCGGGAACACATACATTTACAAATTAAATAAATACAAAAGATAAAAAAAGAGTAACAAATTTTAACAGGAAAAACAAATGTAACATGCAATTATGAAATAAAAATATACCTACAACAATAAAGAGAAAAGAAAAAAAAAACATCTATAAAAGATTTCATGTTCTTGTACAATGTAGATGAGTAACTTGTAGTTTAGATGAGTCATAGGTTTTAAATTTTTTAAAAAATATTTTGAGTAAACGCAAATTTTCCCGGGCAACCCACTAGTAAAAGTAATCAAAGCAAATAGACATACAATACAGTTTCAAGTATGCGGCTATAATCAAGAAGCATATCCGTATTATTCGACGAACGGAATATTCAATTTTGTTGAATATTTTAACATAGTGCAATCAGTATCGTCGATATTCCAGATGTTATCATTCCTACAAAGATAGATTGTGTAGATAATGGATTCCTAGTTGTTTTGATTGCAAAGCAACTAATATTTACCGCAATATGCGGCTGAAAACTTTATCAGTTGCTATCAAAAGTATGGATAACAGCTTTCCGATATCAATATCATATAATGAAGGTTTGATATGTGTAGATTATTATTAGTAATAAACAGCTCGTACCTACTTGTATTCAATGAGTTGAATTAAAAGATCTCGTGCATGGCGACTTATGCTTAAAAATAAATGTTCTTTTTTTGAATTAATTAATAAACTTCTTTTTTATTTGGCAATGTATTCCTGTTTTCGGCCAAAAATATTAAATCATAATGTCAGAATAACTGGATTATTTTTTCTAAGGTGTCTTTAACAATGATAAATGGCGTACCTCAACAATATATTAAACAAAACATTTAATTTGAAGCTCATTTCCTATAGACTGAGGAGAATGTTTGAAGAAAGTAATATGTTCATATAACATATAATACACATACACTTTATTTAATAACGTGCTTAAAATAATAGGGTGATTAAAATATGTATCTTTGCAAACATTAAGAGGATTTCTTTTCAAAATTGTGATGGATACGCTTTAAGACACAAAAAAGAACCATTTTTCTCCTGGAAACCGGTTATACTAGTGATTCTTTTGTCGGACAATGTATACGCTTTTACAACAGGATTACAGAAAACATTCTACACTTTGTATAAAAGGTTTAAAAAAAACCGTCAAAGTTATTTAAACCTGTATAGAGCACGCATTTTATAATAAACGATCGCTGAAGGACATGTAAATAATTTAACACGGTAAACATTATATCTGACAAAACATAAACCTGATCCAAAGCTCTTTTATGGTAGCTTTAGACAAGATGAGCTGAGATGGCCGAGTGGTTAGAACGCGTGCATCTTAACCGATGATTTCGGGTTTAAGCCCAGGCAAGTACCACTTCATGCACTATATGTGCTTAATTTGTGTTTATAATTCATATCATGCTTGTCGGTGAAGGAAAACATCGTGAGGAAACCTGCATGTGTCTAATTACGTCGAAATTCTGCCACATGTGCATTCCACCAACCCGCTTTGGAACAGTGTGGTGGAATATGTTCCAACCCTTTTCCTTATTTGGAGAGGAGGCCTTATCCCACCAGTGGGAAATTTACAGGCTGTTACTTTACTTTACTTTAGGCAATCGCGACTAACTAAAATAAAATTTTAAAGACTATGTAAAATAAAATGTTAAAGGCTAAATTATACAATAATTGATATAAAGTCATATAAAAGATAAAATACTATAATAAAAGTATTTAAAAGCTAATTAAAATTTTAAAAAATGCAACAGAGCCAATGGATACGCCATCCTAGTTTCCAAGATGATGTGAAGGTCGTTAATATGTCGTATAGTGCTAAAATCCTTGAGCAGTAATCACCGCTTAGTTATCACCTTTGCCAGTCTGACTTTCTATAATAAACAAAATTCGATAAAGATCAGAGTCCTATCCACTGAACCATTTTCATTCTTACGTTAAACTAAGAATAACATTGTAAGAAAATTCGAGTATTCTTCCTTTATAAGGAACAAATTTATTCTATTTTAGTTAATTACACGTTTCAATTAATTGACTTTTCGTATTCTCGTAATTACGATTTACAGAGCGGAATCTAAAATAATTATGTGCTGAATAAGATTCGGAATAGCTAATAAATCACTCACATATGTAATTCTAATGATTTTGTTTTGATATTAAATTTAAGCTTTGCTCATGTCTGTTTATGTGTGTGTCTGTGCGTGTGTGCGAGGGGAATTGTAGATAAACTGTCTTTTTTGTCTCTTTCTGTTGTCGCGAGGAACATGTGAGCGAAATTTAATAATAATCAGTGAAATATAATACTATTTAAATATTATTTATCATTGATTGTCAAAAATAATACCAGATAAACAGCACTCAATAACGCACTTATAATATGAGTTACGTACAGTTCAAGACCAGCTGTCTGTAACTCTAGTCTCTTTTAACTAAAAGAATTATCCTGAAATATATTTTAACCAAAGAAAGATTACTAGACGAGACGATGAAAGTAATGAAATAACTTAAAATTTAAATGGAAAATGGACTCTCGTCAAATAACGAGATAAGCAAAGTTCGAGAATAAATCATATCGAATTAAATGAACCCTTTGTAAAACAAAAGGTCAAGATGTGATTAAGATTTACAAAGGCGCTTAAGGTGTTGATATTGAGACTTGTGACTAAAAGCCGTTCATTAAAATTGTCCAGTTTGAAATACTAATAGCTAAAAATTATAAAGTCGTAAGTATTTCAAAAATATTTTTTATAGCTAACCAATGTAATATGTTGCAATTTTTTTTTGGTAGAAATTGGCGTACGTGCATATGGACCACCCGATGATTAATGGTCACCATCACCCATAGAAAATGACGCTGTGAGAAATATTAACTATTCCTTACATCGTCAATGTGCTACCAATCTTGGAAACTAAGATGTTATGTCCCTTGTGCCTGTAGTTACATTGGCTCACTCACCATTCAAACCGGAGCACAACAATACTGAGTACTGTTATTTGGCGGTGGAATAACTGATGAGTGGGTGGTACATACCCAGACGGGCTCGCACAAGGCACTGCCACCAAGTAAATGCCACTTTTCAATAGCTTAACCAGTACGATGATTTTCAATATCAAGTATATTGAATTAAATCTATTTTTTGTTTAAAGACAATAGCTTATGTAAGGCTAGCGACCGGCCACGTCTACGCACGGATGTAACGTAATTAATTGTACTACACAATTTGTTTATTTATTCACATTAGAAACTTCTAAAATTATACTAAAATAAATAAATATACAAAAACTTCCTTTCGAATTATTCTATCTAATAAAAAAACCAAAATTATGAATGATGAAACAAAATTTGACCTTCCGTCTGAATTTCGTAATGGCGGCACAATTTATTAAACTTGCCAGTATTGTCCGACATACCCAAGCATGCCGCCAACTAACTTGAATACATTTGCCGGTACGTTGGGTCCACATTATCGTACCGATTTAAGCGCCTATACGCTAAGAACATTATATGGAGCTTTCTATAAACAAGGCTTGCAACTGCTATTTGCTTTTACTTAGCATAAAAATGTTTAGCGAAGTTTACATCTGTTTTACAAAGACGCAAATTTGTATTAATTATGTAACTATGTAATATTGAAGTTGCATTTAATCAATAGTAAGAGTGTAAAGGAGACATAAAATCACCACACTACCACTACACTACACTATACAATTCCAAATAGAAAAAAAAAAACGGAAAAATAAAAGACATTTACCCAAATTTAGAGGAAATATGAATGAATAAATCAAAATGAAATATGCTTTAATTTCGTCTAAAATTAGATAGCACAAACAAAATAAGCTTAGGATTAAACACAAATAAAAATATAAACGAATTTAGTAATAAGGTAAATACAAAAAAAAATTGATTTCAAAAGTAATAAAATGTGCGGACTTATGGTTAATTAGCCATGTCTTCCAGACCAATAAAAAGAAATATAAATAAGTTTATAAATTATATAAAAAAAACAAAACAGGTATCGTATATTGATAGCTTATCAAACTTTTGATTCGACCCTTTGTATCTTCCAGCACTCAAGGGTCGGGTAATTTTATTCCACGCTCCCAAAACGACCCAATATAAAAGTCAAACAAACAATTCTAAAACTATCATCTACACGTCCACCGTAATGTTACAAACGATGATTTAAGACAATTTTGACCTTGTACATTAATAGGGTTTCCAAGGGCAAAAGAACTACAAGTATATAGTACGACAAAACTCAGATGTAGCATCGGCAAAATTCGTAAAACCGATCACATCCGAATTAAGTACGCTCCCCCAAATTATGAATATTTATTTCTGACTAGCTGTAACCGCGACGTCGTACGCGTTTGAATTTAACAAAAAAAATGTAGACTAAGTTACTCCTTATTATATCAGTTATCTGCCAGTGAAAGCCGGAACAAACAGACAGACAGATAAAAATTGTAAAAAATGTTATTTTGGTATATGTATCGTGTATAGATACATATGCATTCAGTAAAAAAGGGCTATTTTAATATTACGAACAGACACTCCAATTTTATTATATGTATAGATGTGAATATGATCTTTACATAAACGTAATAACTTGTAATATCATATTTGCATGGACTTGCTTTCTCGGGTTGAACTGACGAATTCGGAGATATTTTTTAGCGACGAATAGCGTCGAATGGCGCGATAGGGAGCTATTTCTATTGGTTATATAAATCGACAGTAATCGGTTTTGTTGAATTTGCCGATGCTACATCTAAGTTGGGTCATACTATACTTATATCATAATATGCACGAAAAAAGTGGGCGCTTATCATTTTTAATAAATCTAACGAGAGCTCGTAAAGTCACGTTAAAAGCAATAAAGATATCACGTGACTTGTTTATTAACTTTTTTACTAACACTGAGAGGCAAATATCAAAATATATACATTATAAAAAACTTTAGTGTAACAATAAAATTGTTTTTAATCTTCAATTATGTTGACACGAAAGTCGTTCCGTTGAGACGTGCTAGCTCAGCAATGCTTTAGAAATTTACCACACATCCAAAATAATGTATAATATTTTATAAAAAATATCAAATTTTTTCGGTTCTTTAAAAATATTTCGTACGAATTGAATACGTTAAGTATATATGTATGTATTATAAATTAGTTATTTCTTGTATCGGATTCTTATTTAGAAAATTACCTACATTCGAAGTGATTGGAATATTAATCAGAAATTAATGAATGATAAAATTAAAGTTACTTGATGGTAGGGCTTTGTGCACGCCCGCCTGGGTAGGTGCCACCCACTCATCAGATATTCTACCGCTAAACAACAGTACGCAGTATTATTTTTTTCCGGTTTGAAGGGTGAGTGAGCCAGTGTGACTACAGGCACAAGGGACGTAGCATCTTAGTTCCCAAGGTTGGTGGCACATTGACGATGTAAGGAATAGTTAATATTGCTTACAGCATCTATGGGTGATCACTTACCATCAGGTGGCCCATATGCTCGTCCGCCAATCTATTCTATAAAAAAAAAGAAAAAAACCTGGAAAACCATTACAAAGTTTGCATGAACACAACTTTGCTTATTATTTTCCTCATGTTTGATGTTGATGATGAACGAAAACAATCAGAAGTAGTGAGGAAACTATTAGTTGGATGAAATTATGCCACATGAGTCGATACTGATATCATTGGAGTAGCCTGGTGAAAGAAAGTCAGTTGTCCTTTACCCAGTAGTAGGGCAGATACAGACTGTTACTTTAACTGTCATTCATGGTTTGTGAAATGTTAAGATATATGTCTGTATACATTAATTGCGCAATTTTTTTCGAGCAGCCTAGCGTTTTAAAATGTCTCAAGCTCGATCCTGACCACTTAGGCTATGTCATGTCACACAATTGATAAGCTTTAAAGAATGGGTAAATATTAGTAAAGTAAAGTAAAAGTAACAGCCTGTAAATTTCCCACTGCTGGGATAAGGCCTCCTCTTCTATTAAGGAGGGTTTGGAACATATTCCATCACGCTGTTCCAATGCGGGTTGGTGGAATGAACATTTGGCAGAATTTCGATGAAATTAGACACATGCAGGTTTACTTGCGATGTTTTCCTTCACCGCCGAGAACAAGTGAAATATAAACACAAATTAAGCACATACATATATAGTGGTGCTTGCCTGGGTTTCAATCCGCAATCGTCGGTTAAGATTCACGCATTCTAGCCACTGGGCCTCAGCTCTATCAGTAATACCTTAATAATTTAGGGCATTGGACTATTCTTACTTAGAAAACTGCTTACTAACTGGAAGAGCAAACAGTCATTTATAATAAGACCTTTACCTTAATTGCAGGTGAGTTTTAAACCTGACACTAATTTCGAGCATGACTGGATTAAGATGTACGCTCAAGGGATATGACATCTAAGATATCATAGTTGGGTTCCCATTAAATTTTATAATTTCATTTAAATGTTAAAAAAGAGTAACTAATGAGTTTCTTCTCGGTGGAATCTACTTTCCGAATCGGTAGTAGCTTCACCTAATTGCAAAATGACGATTCAAAAGTGCTTGTATATTTGAATAAAGTTTATTTTGATTTTGATGAAATCATCCAAAGCTTTTCAGGTAGTTTAAGAAAATGGTGTGAAAAGGACCTTACATGCTTAAATCTTGACAGCATAATACTTCAGTTTAGGGCAGATATATATATTAAAAATTGTGGAAATTTGTAAGTATTCCAACATTCATAACAATTAGTTGAATTGGTGACGTAAATAACGATAGTATCAGTTGAACCCAAACCCATCAACGAACATCCACTTTCATATAAAGATATTCTGTTATAAGCTTAAATGTCATATCTAATTAAGGCATCACTATTGTATTTAGTTAATCATTATATAAGCATAATTACATAATGAATTGTTATGAAAATCACGCGCGTTACTCGCGGAATTTAATTAATTATAAGCGCTACTGACATGTTTATCAAATTAATTAATTGTAAATACCAATACGTGACATGGTTACTCATTAGATGCTTACTTACCAGTGTAAGTGTATAAATCTAATTACGATAGATTTACTAATAACTAAAACTATTTCCAATATAAGCGTCTTTCTTATAAATTTTATTTCACGAAAACTGGCTAACTACTCCGACGTTATGGATGAGACAACAACATCATATACATTACTCTGATCCCAAAGTAAGTAGCTAAACCACTTGTGTTATGGAAAATCAGAAGTAACGACGGTACCACAAACACCCAAACCCAAGACAACATAGAAAACTAATGATAATCTGTGACATGACATTGACTCGGGCGGGAATCGAACCCGGGACCTCGGAGTGGCGTACCCATGAAAACCGGTGTACACACCACTCGACCACGGAGGTCGTCGTAGATTATTGTATTGTAAAGAATTTTATTTGTGCTAAATTTTAATAGTGTGATTTTATTATTTATTATATAATTTCAGTTTAAAAAATATTTAATTTATATTTTCAATAATATTCTAATGCACGATGAGACTAACTGTAAATAGTAGATTATATCTTGATATTTTTGAAATATAATTTATTTTTTGTATGCGATATTGTATCTACTGTTGGTTGTCCTAATGAAAATAAAATAAAATAAAATTTATGTAAGTAAACGTACATAGGTGCTCTCTCTATTTTCTATTTCTCATTGTCTGATGAAGATCCGACTCTACCAAATTCAAAAATCAAAATATACTTTATTCAAGTAGGCTTCAGGAGGGACATGAAGGACAAGGGTTGTAAGATACGATTAATCGACTTTGCGAGGTGCAAAATGGCACCGCGAAGTTTTTGACAGGCAAACCTATTCATTTTTACTGACTCGGCCTTTAGAGCACCTGGGTAAAGTTTTACCATAATGAACTACTTGACTAACGATGGGCATTAAAAGCAAATACTGATAATTTCAGCTTTCAACAATGTTGTTACGTTAATGTCATACCGACTCATATGCACGATAACCCACTTGACGCCTTCATATAACTGTCTAATCCCAAACGTATGCCAAAAATAACGAGATTACCTGGTGTGGCAAAAATGCAGAGTTTTTATATATTTCAATCCCATATTCATATTTATTTAATGATTTTCTTTGATTATAGTTCTTTCCATAACCATAAATCCCGTGACGATATTCCTAAAAATAAAATCCGGTTAAATTGATATACATATGTATAACCGCTCAATTTTATAAAAACCAAAAGAATCATTGAAACTACATCATATGCGAACTATTAATAAAATATATACGGCAGTTAGGGAAGTCCAAAACTGATGAAATTTTTAATGTCGGTTAATAAATAATCAAATCCATAATTAAATCTACTGTTATTATAATGATCATAATAATTGGTAGCTTAGCAACCAATTTTAATTAAGATTATGTTTATAGCAGCGTTGATACGGATATCAAGGGGCTCTTCATATTCTGGGAATATTCTCAAGAAGCTTTCACTCCCTCTGCCTAAAGTAAATACCATTGTGTGTTAGGAACCATTGTTTTTTTAGATCAATAAAAAAAATCATTATTAGTAAGACACCAATTTCAGAATCATATGACTAAATATTGCGTAAAATTAATTGAATAGAATTATTCATTTTTTTTCGATGATTTCTCTGTAAACTAAACTAAAAACCTTTGAAATAAGAATTATATTTGAATATCTCTAAAACAGGTTACATATTACGATTATTTTTAGTCGGTATTCAAAGCAATTATATCCAAGACAACATATATAGGTATTACTTTTTACCAAAACGCATGAATAACTTTTTTGTTACTTTCTACAATTTTTGCTAATATATATTTTCTTTATATGTGTAGAGACGCTTGAACACTAATCAAATGAAACGTCCTCTTTAGAGAAACACAATGATTTACCCAGTTTTCTATTCTTTGTGATATATTTTTTTATTTGAATTAATTTATTTGATATTATAAATAATTAGCAAATTTAATAAAAAATAAAACATCAGATAAACTTTTGTTAGCGTCGGGATGTTGTCAAAGGTAAAGGCGAAAAATGAAATTTTTATTTTTCCTAATTACGCATTCTTCGACAATGAAAGCAATTAAATTTTCTTTAAATGTGTCTATTATAAGAAATTATAGTTTCAATAAATCTTGTACTAAAAATAAATCATAATTTTAAATATTAATACTTAGAATATATGTTATAATGTCGATTGATTAAGTAAACGATAAACTTGTCATCAGTGTCTTGAGGAACTTTAAAATAAATTAAAGTTATATCTCTTAAGCTTTAACCGAATCTAAATTTATATTTATATTTTTTTACTCATAATAAAACGTAAAACAGAGAACAATCTCGAAACTTGAAAAATGTAAATTTTCTGAGCGTCTTACCCTGAATGTAAAATATGGGTACTTATTTCAAGCAAATTGCTTGGAAATTTTCTAGCGCATCCACACGTATTACATAAAACGTTCTCAGTGTTACCTTTTATGCACTGACACGACACCTCACCTTAAATAATAGAACATAATATTGCCTGAACGATATAATATAAATATTTTACTTAGCGTTGACATTTCAAATTACACGACTAACAAGCTTCCCCCTTCTCTATCACACCAGAAACCGGAAACCGCGGGTGGAAACACGTGTCAGTCTGTAAATGTCCTTTTGTTGTAAATACTCGTCTAAAAGAGAAGGAATAACTTCGACAACTCTACTCTTGGATCTTGCAACAAGTTGATTCGAAACTTCTTATCATCGCCTATTTGAATGAAGAATAAATTTTAGTTTCAAATTCAATTATTTTGTGTGTTATAACATAAAACATTTGAATCATATTTGTACGAATCAAAATTTCGTAGAAATAAGTCTTTTAATGTTGATATAACAATATTAGAATTCCTTTTTTTTTATTTAATTAAACAAAAGAAGAATCTACGTAAATAAGACGAAGCTGAAATATTATAAAATGCAAAGTAATGGCGGCTTGCTACTCAACGTTTATATTAAGAAAGAAATTTCTCTGAAAACATCCACCCCGTTCATTATAAAAAACAGATAAAAAGCGTATTATTAATATACGTTGATTTTAAGGCAGAGTTTATACCTTACTTTAATAAACTAATCAACCTAGATTTAGTCTAATAATTACTAAAATACATACACCGAATATTATAAATACTTTTTTTTGTAAGTACTATTGAATAAACATGTTTTATAAATCAATTGATTCTAACTTATTTGATTCGAAATGTTAATTCTACCGAGGAAGTTCGGTAAGGAACACATTATTCTTAAATTAAATACATACATACAAATAAATTTATAGTTCCTAAGAAAAATATATTACTATTTTTAAAATCAATTATTGTGACGGATCCCAGAACCAGTGTGTAAGTGTTACATAAGTCAGTTTATAGAGTAAAAAATACAATACAATGTAATATTTCTAAATCAATGTTTTAGTTCAAAAATAAATGGATACAATGTGGGTTTGAAAAATAACCAAGAGGTCCATCAAAATATGAAAACACTTACAGTAGATTTTGAATATGCACTTACAGAAAAGGGGTCTCAGGAGGCTTAGGAGGATATGGAATACAAAAGATCCATTAAAGATAAAACGTAATCAGGAGGATATTGTGAAACCAAATGAAAAAATTTCTTTAGTAAGTTCTCCGAACTAGTAGATTTGATTAACTTTTACAATAAACATTGATCTATTTTCTATCTACATATAATGAATACTGTAAATTAAAAATTTGACAGTTTATCTACCATATTACATACAAAGAAATGTTACAGAAATTTATCATATCTTAAGTACATAATGTTGCCATTATTCTCTGGGTAGGAACCACCGTCCAAGAGATGGACAAAAGTAGCGTTATATTAGATTAAATATTGTAAAACAATGCCTGTTGGCGGTGATGTAATCTTGACAAATGTTTTTAAAAGCTGAACAACGTATATTTTGATTTTGATATAAAAAACAAAACTGTCAACATAGAGCTGACATAACAAATCGCTTTTCGCTACAATAAAGGATTATAAAACAATGTGAAGTGCATTTAATCATGGCTAACTGGCCATTCGTGTGTGACGTGTAAAATGAGGACGCTGCCTGACAAAAGCACGACCCATATATGAGAACTGTAAAGCCCTGTCAGATTGATGGCGTTCCAGGCTGGACATAAATAACACCGGACACCAGGGAATTAAGGAATTAATGAAATTTTTAAAATGAGATATTTGTACCAAGAATATTAACTGATTAATTTACAGGAATGTACAACTCACGCTTGTAATGTCGATAGACCGAAACTATGCTAATATTATAAAACTCTATCTACGGGACATATGGGTCCGATATGAGAAATTATTTCAGCATTAGATAGCCCATTTATCTTGGAAGGCTATAGGATATATACTATCAAGCTATTTACTATTCGATACTGAATCTTGCTCAGTGCAATGATGTACTTTCAGTATATGTTAACCATCAATATAATAAACACACTTTAAACTTAAGAATTATAATAAGTCCTACACTGTAACTTTGTCTTTAGGATTAGCCAAAATACAGTCAAAATGTGATACAGAATACTAATACTATTAAATAATACTACATGATGCGTCTAGAAAAATTTAAATTTATTAGCCGTGCGATGTGTAACATTTGATAAAGTGAAGGAAAGTGATAAATCTATTTTCATTATGCCTATTGAAAACAGAATGCTATGGTGTACCTACTACAACACAGGGTCTCTTAGATCGTGAACCGCAGAGATGAAATAAAATTCGATCACATCAAATCCTCGCATCAAGTTTTAGTTTCTTAAACGTTACGGTTTGTAATGAAGACTTAAACGCCACACCGAACCGCAAAAAAAAAGAAATATGCCTCTGCCAACGTGTTAAGACACTAAATAAAGAAAGAAAAATAAACTTACTTTCGCATTTATGATATTACATTAGATGAATTTAGATTACGTAATTGCTTTTCTACTACAGCAACATGAAAACAAAGCTTGTGACGGACTTGAATAGTTATTTGAGGTAAATTTCAGCAGCCAGATTAATGACTTTATGTTCAATCAAATCGAACACTCTAGAACCCGAATTCAATTAACGTTTGCGTTTTATACTCGAATCCATTCCTTGCTTCTAAATTCGAAGCCGGAATTTACTTTTTACTTCGTAGATCTTGTGCAAGCTCATCTGGCGGGTACCACACACGTACCCCAAATCAAATCACGTATTAATAATGTAGTGTTCCAGATTGAATCGTGGGTAAGCCAGTGTAAGTGTAAGAAAGGTAACATCTTAGTTGACGATGCCTTACATCGTCGATTATTTCTAAACAATTTTCACAGTACTCGTACTATGTCTATTGGCACTAGTCACTTAACTTTAGCTCATTGTAAGACTGCCTTTCTAATTGCGTAAAGCTGGGCAGGATTGTAGTGAACGAAATACAGATATGTCCAATATTTGAATTTTATAGTGAGTTTATTTTTAAAGCCAACGAGCTTGGTCTTTGATCTCGGTCTCGATTTCTACAGTTTTATTAGCTAGCCACTACACAAATAAGCAATTATAAATAACGTATACATTTTTATAATTAATTATTAATTTCGTAAGCACGACTTGACCGAGGCAGATCCCTAAATCAGTTTTAAGGTAAATGTAAACAATCATAACCAGCTATATTAATGTTTAATTATATATTAAATAAACATAATATAATACATCAAAAAAGTTTTAAATATTTTCTCATTTGTTCTCTCGAAATTGTTTTATGGAGTATAAATAAATAATCATTAAGACTTCTTAAACAAATACTTCGATCGTTAGCAGAAAATTTATTTAGTTGCTGACGCTGAAAAGGCCATCTCAAGGAAATGTTTCGAACTGAATGGATTGAAATAAATGGTCTTGACGGCGATCGAAATTATATCTTGTAATTGTATGATAAGAATCAAATTTGCTTGTGCATAAAAAGGTCGCCAAAAATGTGTCAATATTTCCTCCAAATAAAACTCCTTAGTACACTGTTTTTGCTTTCCTTCCTTGTAAAAATGACCGAACAATTTCAAATCCAATTATATCGACATAAGCGAAAGATGACGGCGGAAAATTGAAAGCATTGGCGTATTTTAGAAAAGTGATATGTCCAGCAGTAAATGAAGATTGGCTGATGATGACGATGATTCAAAAGATGCTGAGATCAGTACTTCTAAAAACACTTTAATCATAAAATAATAGTAGAAGTCACCGAAAAGAAAGAAGAAACAGCATAACTTGATTCTTCTAACAAGAAACACACAGTAGTGTTCTAGCTCTAGATAGAAGGCATTACTTAAAGTCCCGGAAAATCACGTCAAGTTGTTTGCCTTACCTTACTTTGCATATTATGCCTGAAGTCTCTCCGACCGTGTGGGTTTGTTGACTCATCGGACTATAAGAGCGACAGGAATACAAAGTGCATCCATGTTTAAACAGAGACCATTGCAGCATAATATTTCCTACTCAGTTACTTGTCATTGATGTTGTCCGGCTAAGCGGAAGTTCTGTCAATTTGAATATACGCGCTAACTAAATCATTTATATTATAAAACCACAATACGATATACAACAACAACAACAACAACAACGACAGTCTTTAAATTCCCACTGCTGGGCTAAAGGCCTCCTCTCCCTTTGAGGAAAAGGTTTGGAACATATTCCACCGCGATGTTCCAATGCGGCTTGGTGGAATACACATGTGGCAGGATTTCTATGAAATTTATCAGATGCAGGTTTCCTCACGATGTTTTCCTTCAACGCTGAGCATGAGATGAATTATAAAGACAAATTAAGCACATGAATCAGTGGTGCTTGCCTGGGTTTGAACCCGCAATCATCGGTTAAGATGCACGAGTTCTAACCACTGGGCCAACTCGACTCTGACGATATAAGACGAATTATATTAATGGGTAAGACAATGACTGGATTAATAATTGAGATTATTATGTAGTTTAAATTCATTTAATGTTTACGTTTTAGAAGGAATTTTGTTTGAAATTAAAATTCCTACGCGACGCCGCTACGAGCCTAGATTGCAAGCAATTTTAAAACCCCGAAATATAATTTCCATTACTCGGTAAGAACCGCTCTCAACAAATCGTTGAGTGCATTTTAATATGGTCTTATTATGTCGGCAATTTCATGAAACATATTAATGGCCTTACTTATCGTAACTAGTATGTCAGAGCCTACTTGATTAAGTTTATTTCTCACATATTGACAACAATTTCTAGAAGAGATCGTTATGTAGCGATAAGGTCACCAAAATTGTATTGTCTATTAAGGCCGAATTAATGTATCATTTATTTTTATTTTTCTGTGTGGTGTACAATAAATAAAACAAACAAACAATTTATGTATAACTTCAACGTCAATGAATCTATATTCGACAGGAGTGCCATTTTTATCTGTAAGTATTTTTTGAATTATCTCATCTGTTTCTTATGCATTAATTGAATAATTCAAGAATAATGAAGAATTACACTTATATCTATAGTATTGTAATATTATTAATGTATTGCTAAGTATTAGTGCTATTATTTAAAAAAAACTATATAATTATTACTTGTTTCTGTGTTGCACTAATAATTGACATTTTATATACATTTCTATCTATAATTTATAGAAAAACTATTACTAATACACACACTTACACTGCCCGATAAAATAATTTTTCTATAACAATCATCTTTGCATCCTTTTACATTAATGTGCAATGAGGGTTACAAATAAACATTAAATAAAAAAGCGTCCATACTTTAGCTAATAATGGTTATCGATTTTAGAAATTTGTTCACGATATCGCCCTAATTACAATACGCTCCAATTTCCTAAGCGAAGTTAATTAAACTTCGAATCTGATGCTAACAAAATAGTTAATTAAGGATGATTCATTATTAGTTATATGTAACGTATATACTAATTTTAACTATACAGTATGTTATTTTTGAAGCCTGTATTACTATGTGATTATTACAATAGCAGAGATCGACTTATATATATAAAAGGGCATATTATTCAATACAAGATTTTGTAGATGATAAAAAGCGTAGAATTTAATACCTGTTGAAGTCCAGGCAGGATACATTACATACATATGTATATAACTGTATTTAACTAATATGATTCTAATTTTTTAATGTTGGAAAAGAGTAAATACTGAGTTACTTGCCGGTTCTTCTCGGTAGAATCTACTTTCTCAACCGGTGGTAAATTCACTTAATTGTTAAATGACGATTTAAAAGTGCTTTTAAAAGCCCACTTGAATAAAATTTTGTTTGATTTTGATTTTACCACCTCTTCGTAATTTAACACCTCGGACCTGCGAAAAACCGGCGAAAGAAACTCAGCAGACGTATAGGTTGTAAAGTTTGTGAAATAGTTCTTACAGCGCGAATGTTTATGGTCATTTACGAAACTGCCTAGCAATTTTAAATATCAATATATAGTAAATATGTATTGCAATGTTAGGAACACACTTCTGTTTCATACAATTTACCATATTGACTTTTATGGTTACTGCTCCACTCCTTAAGGTCGTAAAGTGAAGTTATAGTCTACGGCCTAACGCAATAAACGGAACCTAGCCATTTAACGCCAAAATATTTTCTCAAAGCGAACTCATTCCCGATCAAACACATAGTGTAAAATAAATGTTATCTGTGCTCCGCGGTTTAACCCTCATTACATTTTGATTATAAATGCTTCCCTTATACATAAAGGATGAATGTGATCATTAACTGATCCAGCATAGCGTTGATAACGTTTATGATAACTGGTTTAGGGAATCTTTAGGGCCGTTTGAAATTATATATTCTACTGTGCTCGCAATTTTGTGTGCGTTTGAATTTTACATAATTGTAATTTTTGTAAGCTTAGTTACTCCTTAGCGCATCAACTTTCTGTCAGTGACATTTCCGTCAAAATCGGTCTATCCATTCAAGAGATTAGCCGGGTCCAACAGATAGACAGACCGTGTATATATGCATTTAGTATAAAAGTGGACATTTCAATATTACAAACAAACACTCCAATTTTATGATATGTATGGACTGTGTAGTCCTAAAATCTTCCAAAATCAGATAAATATTAATTTTGTTTTTAAAGTCGTAATATTATGTATTAGAAAAGGTTCTCTTGATTGGCTAGGCAGTGTTGACACACGATTATAATGCCCAGGGTACAAATGTTTTCTTTATAATGTACGGGAAATCCAATAGTAGGAGTATGTGTATTTCTCTTTGAGGTCCAACCGATTGGAGAATATTGGCATTTTAGTCCTCATGCTTCAACCAGTAGGAGAGATCAGTGGAATCCAGCAAGATAAAACACCCATTTGTTTCTAGATTTTTTATAAATAATAAATAAGTGTAACGCGTACCTATATGGAATAAAGATTTTCATTATGACGCTGAATTCAACCAGTTTTTGATATTTTTGAGAACGACAACAACAACGATACTAATTGTCCCACTTTATAAGTTATATTTATGGCTATTGATGAAAATTGAACGAAACATAACATAGTCAATATAGTTACTTCAATAATCTGACTAAATATGATAGTCAGGTAGGTTTTAATAAATATTCACACATACGTTACCTTCCAGCCAGTTAATTATTAGCATGTGGAGTCGCGGGTGGAAGCTAATAAAATAAATTACATTTATTTGAAAGTTTTTGGAATGTTTCAAAGTAAACTTGGACAGGAATTTGAAAAATGTCTCAGTGAACGAATCGTTGGAATTGAATTAAATTCGCCGAGAAATCTCGGAAAGAAATATTTTTCATTACGAGATCTCTTTGCGAGGTAACAGTCAGTGAACTTTTTAAATGCGTTCCACGTTTTTTAGTTACTTATAAAATTATTCGAACTTCATGCAAATTGTTATGATCGAGAAAGTTTAAAAATTAAATTTATCTTTTCTTTTGCGTCATTGTTACCTATTTGATATGTACAAGTTAATATGTATGTACTATATCCCCCGAATACTATAGGAGAAATATAAAATTTAAATAAAATATTTATCTTTAATATGAGTCAATATAAAATCAGCCTCATAATGACGTCACGGTCATCAAATCAGTTACTGGCTAGGCTACCGATGTTAATCCGTCAAAATATGTAGTGTAGGTGAACTAAAAAAAATTGAAAAAAATATATTTACGATATAATAGACAACGATTACTTTTTTTATTTTTAAAACATCGCAAACGCCAAATTTTAGTTTAACTTGGTTTAAAAGCCACAAATAACAGATTAATTAAATAGTATCTGTAATGAGTGACGCAGTTAGTTTAAAGAAATAAGTATGTATGTATTAATGTAATAAAATAATATTTAATATCAGTTGCATTGCATTGCTATAGTAGGTATATACATACATATATACATATGTGTTTGTTTAGATATGACATTCTTGGATACAACGAAGGAAAATGGACGAGTAACTTGATCGATCACTAAGATAAGGTTCATTATTTTCTAAGGCCAGCCTTTCAGATAGTAAAAGCTTTTACTATAGCTTTTAGGTTTACCAAAGCGTCGTTTGTTATACCTATACAATTCCATTTGCTGAAGATAAAATGAAAATGGTATATTTTACTAAAAGAAAACCGAATATCAACTTGTCATTCTTTACGACAAAGATGACCCGTCTTAAGTGAATCAAAAGAGTGTCACTGAAATGCTCTGATATAACATTCATGCTCGACGATAAAAATAAGGTAAAGTACCAACGATTGAGTTAGGTCGAACCATTAAATTTTACTGTGCTAAATTTGTGTTTGTTCATCTCATATTTGGTGATGCGGAAACATCGTGAGTTAACCCAAAAGTATTGGTTGAAAAAAGGTAAAAAATACCGTAAAAATATCAAAATTGTAAAGCATTATAAAAGCGTGGTGTAAAATACTTCAAAACCTATCAAAAGAAGATGAAATCTACCCAGAAGTGGAACAATAATGAGCTGTTTTTTTACGAAAAAAGGACAAACAAGTAAAAGGGAGTTTCGAATCGAATCGAATGAAAGTCTTACCCCAATTGTAAAGTATTGATGGCGTACAAATAAAGGTATTCGAAGTATAATTACCTATTATTTCGATAGCTTAGCAAAATATTCTAGTACTTATTTGGGTCAGTGGGTTTAAAGACAAGGAACTTAATAAATTAAGCTAAATTTTTTGGCTTATAAAAAAATTATAACACCGAGTGTCAATTTCATATTATACATTGGAACTTGTTAATATACCAACAGGACTAACTACTGATTTAAAATTTAAAAAAAAAGTATATTTTTCTTGTAATTGTGTTGGCAAGAAAATAAGGCATATTACTTCACACAAGACTATATAGATAAAAAGTCAATACTATCACGCTTAGTATTTATTGACTTTGAGGCTATTTATTTCAAATGGTGGAATACTGTAACTACTGCTCTTATTGATAGAATCTAACTATCCGAATCAATGATAACTATAAATTAGATCCAATACTGCAACCAATGTACATGAGGATACAAAAGTGCTTTTATGTGCCTACTTGAATAAAGAATATTTTGATTTTGATATTGCAAAGATACTGAGTGAATTTCTGTGTTCCATCCACTATCGATAAATAAGGGCAATTCCTTTTCAATGTACTCAGAACCCGAGCGATTGCATTGTTTGTTCTTTCGTTCATTCGCTATCGAATTTGTTCGATTATTAATTTTTTAAAAATATTTGTATTGCTCTATTGGTTTCTTGGTTTGTTTCCTATTGGATTTAATGAAATTTTTAATAAGCTATACTATTATGCTATTTGTGGTAACAACTCGAAACAAAATTTAATGTTATTGATAAATTGTGAAAATTATACGTATATCTGGAATTTCATTAATATCAATGCTATGAAAAAGAAATACTCGGGACTCGTTATATTTTATTCTTTTTACGTGTTAGGTGGCAAACGAGCAGGAGGCTTACCTGATGGAAAGTGACTACCACCGCCCATGGACATCAGCAGTACCAGCGGGCTACCAGGTGAGTTGCCAGCGTTTTAGGAAGGAGGAAGGAGGGAGGAGGCAGGGAGTCTAGTTAAAGCAATTTTTATGGGCGACATCATGATTCATAAATATGGGAATAAGCGCCTGTAATTTTATGAATCAGATAACGGTTCTATCAGGACATGAAAGAACTTAGGTGCAAGACCAATGGCTATATACTTTCAAAGCACGAACTATGAAATTTGAGCTGCTCTGAGTTTTTTGGCAAATAATCACATTTTTAGAATAGATTAAAGAAGGTCTACTAATCCTACTAATATAGTAAATGCAAAACTTTGTCAGGATGTTTGTTATGCTTTCACGAAAAAACTACTGGACGGATTTGGGTGAAATTTCACAGTAATATAGGGCATACATCAGAATAACGCAAAGGCTACAATTTATAAAGATTGTACGTAATTTAGTCAATATATAAAGTACCCGTGCGATGCTAGTACTTATATAAACATGTGATTTCATCTTCCAAGTTCAAAATTAATTGCATCAATGTCTGAGATATAAAGTACTCGTTCCCGATACGTTTTTATTAAAAATTTGTAAGGATTTCATGCCTTTGCACGAGAAAAAGCTTATCTAAATCTTGATGGATTTGAATTATAAATCTTACCATGAAATCAACTGAATATAAATCATAGGGAAATTATTAATCTTACTCTTCATTCAGATTACTCTACTCCACTTCTTTTTCTTTCTTTTAATGTATTCAATAACTTACATAATAGTCATAATGATCATCTAATAAACGAATTTATTTATATAATTTTAATGTGAAAACTTTTATGCCTTTTTTTAAATTATAATGCTTTGTGAGATGTGACTTTTTAATATTCGCTTTTGTATCTGAATAACAATAAGCCCGTATATGTACAGTGTTTTAAGCTACACTACTAACATCCACGATAACTGTTACGAAGATATTTTTGAAACGAATATAATCAATGCTATTTCAGCTTTTAAGTTTCGGTTGGGATTAGAAAAGTCAAAAGCCAAAGGAGTCACGATTACACATATTTCTTTTTCATCTCGAGACAGTTGATACAGTACTGACGTATTTACCAACATGTGTAGTTATAATTTGTCAATCTTCTACATTTATTTTTCTATAAAATGGAAGAGTTTGTTTAAATACGCTTATCAAAAATCCGATTTAAATGATGTGTTAGATCATCAATTTTCTGAGAAAACATCTACCAGCTAAGGTTTCGCTATATTATTACAAAACTAGCTCCTAGTTTTCCAATAATAGTTAACAGAGACATAAAACGAACAAAACTAAACGCATATTAAACAGATTCGGCGACAAAAGATTAATTTTACTTCGAACGTAACGTTGAATAAAATCCTCAAAGCTATTTCACACGGAAGTTTGATTAAATTTTACATGTAATATGCAAATCTATGTTATTTGCATATCTGCTTCGTATTCGGCGGTTCTCAATATACCTTTTAATTACAAAACCAACAGTAATGTCTATTACAAAATCTGTGTTTATTTTACATTGCAAAATGTTTTCATTGATCTACCTATAGAACTCACTTAGGTAGATGAGCTTACAAGTTACAGTGAAGTGAATTGTGCTGAGATATTTATCAGCCCCTTATCTTAAGACCATGTCATTGAACCACCTTGACTATCAATCAGAATTGAGATGATTTAGAAGCTAAAGCATGGGAATGTGAACCTTAGCCGATGATTACATGACCCCACAGAAGCACTGATGAGTTTTCCAGTGCCAATTTATTTATGTCATATCATTTGGTGGACAATTTGTGAGTGGTCACTACTTCCCATATATGTCATAATCAACCCTCATATAATTAATATACTACCCTCCTTGAGAAGGATTATGCTATGTAGGTACCATATGTATGTAATAGTAAAGTAAAAGTAAAGAAACAGCCAGTAAATTACCCACTGCTGGGCTAAGGCCTCCTCTCCCATTTAGGAGAGGGCTTGGAACATATTCATTGGGTTGGTGGAATGCACAGGTGGCAAAATTTCGATAAAATTGCATGCAGGTTTCCTCATGATGTTTTCCGTCAGCGCTGAGCACGAGATGAATTATAAACACAAATTAAGCACATATATATAGTGGTGCTTGCTTGGGTTTGAACCCGTAGTCATCGGTTAAGATGCACGCGTTCTAACCACTGGGCCACCTCGGCTCACGTCTATTTTTTTTTTTAAATATGCCTGTCTGTATTAGACCAGTTTCAAACTGTAACGCAACAATACTGAGTATTGCTCCACTGCATCTACCCAAATGGGCTTGTACAAAACCCGATTTTCATGTAAATTTGTTAGTAATTTTTGTCGTGCTTGGCGGTGAAGAAAAATATCACGAAGAAACCTGAACGTATTAAGAAAATCTAAGCGAAAAATATAATAAGATTTTCTAGCTATTGTACTACTAATACATCGTTCTTTAATAAATTATTAGTCTAGGAAGATTTTTATGGGCATTCCAGGCTACAATATCGTTGCTTATAGCGTACAAACAAGAGCCACATTATTTATTAGGTTACATAAAAATTGATACCAAAAACATAATATTTGTTTAATCAAGCACGTGCCTGCTTCCAATATTTTGTTTCATTGAATTTGTAGTTTACTACAGAGTTACCAAACCGTGTCTGATAAAGTTTGGGTACTTTCTGCCCATCGAAAATGAATTATCGTCGCTGAACTGCCAGATGCCCTCTGGGGTATAACTGTCGTAACTTTTTTCACAAACTACATTTTCTACCGAACATGTTTTGTAAAAATATTTTTCATTTTCTTAAGATATTTTGTATAAAAGTATAGCTTTTTTCTGGAAATTAGCTTCTAACCCTACTTTCAGAAATCCTTTTACCGAGGATCTTAAGATACAGAAGAAGTGTCTTAAAAAAATAAGTAAATATATACGGAATATTTGTGACGTATTAGGGGGTTCGTATGTTTTACATGGATGCCATTTACTTACAAACTAGCTGTGCCCGTGACTTCCTATAACTTATTAATCAAGCTTTAGTAAGTCGTTGGTAAGTCGCACCCGTCGTGACGTACGAGTGGTGGCATGCAAGAGGTCTGTGGGCAGTACTAGACAGTATTTTGACAATATATCGTAATTTATTATTATTTTATGTATAATTCTAAAATCTTTATTACATCAGCTATTTATCACTGAAAGTCCCATCAAAATCGGTCTAGCCGTTCCAGAGATTAACGGGAACAAATAGACAGAACGATAAAAATTTAAAAATGTTATTTTGGTATATGTACCGAGTATACATAAACATTCTTAACGATGCCAAGTTTTGCAAGGATTTTAGCTTAAACCTCGATGGATTTTCCGAATTATGACACCTAGGAGCTCATTTTTTTAGCATACGAGGTATGACCTTTTTCTTTGCCCGTTCCAACCCCCTGAAATATACGTGTGAGTTCAATGTATTTTGATGCTTTACTGAAGAAATTCTAAGTACCTAAATTTATTTATTGTTTAATTTTTTTTTAGTTTTTAGTTAATTTGCTTTTTTTTTAATTTTTCAATTTCTATTCATTACATCTAACAGTCATTTCCTGACTGTCACTTTATACTTTAGCAAAAATCTAAAATAAAAGTTAATATATTTAATGAAATTTTGTTATGACGTACCAATACTCGTCGCGCCTACACTTTATACGTTTTCAGCTGTTATATCGACTCACAGATAAGCCATACATAATCTAGGGCTTACGTTACTCCGCTATTTGTAAGCCGAAATGTACTTCGAGTATAGAAATTTAAATTATGTATTTTCTTCTATAAAGGATTAATACTTTCCTTTACAATGACCTTTTGCAGATATAAAAATTATTATGAGTAATATTAATTTACAAATTAAAATTATTCGTAAAGCTTTTATTTAATGAATGGTCAAATGGTGTGTACACCGGTTTGCATGGGTACGCCATTCCGAGGTCCCGGATTCGATTCGAATCGAATATCAGTAGATTATCATTAGTTTTCTATGTTGTCTTGGGTCTGGGTGTTTGTGGTACCGTCGTTACTTCTGATTTGCAATAACGCAAGTGCTTTAGCTACTTACATTAGATTCAGATCAACATATATTTTTTTTTTATGGTATAGATTCGCGGACGAGCATATGGGCCACCTGATGGTAAATGGTCACCATCGCCCATAGACATTAACGCTGTAAGAATTATTAACTATTCCTTACATCGTCAATGTGCCACCAACCTTGGGAACTAAGATGTTATGTCCCTTGTGCCTGTAGTTACACTGGCTCACTCACCCTTCAGACCGGAACACAACAATACTGAGTACTGTTGTTTGGCGGTAGAATAACTGATGAGTGGGTGGTACCTACCCAGACGGGCTTGCACAAAGTCCTACCACCAAGTAAAATGATGTATCTCATACTTATTATTAATTATTTATTTATTTATAAAATAAATAAATAAACTTTATGTATACAATAAACGCTTGTTAACAATAATTACAAGTATCTGAAAAAATTAAGCAGTACTGGCTCAAAATTCAATTCCAAGACTTAACTCATACAAACAGATAAAGTTAAAGCAAAACTGTAATGTATATTATATTTAAAATAGAGCCCACTAAATAAGTTTTTTATCTATAAATGGGATCTCGTTTCTTTAATATTTTAGAGTTGTTTTTGGGTACATATAAATAATCAAAGTTTTATCTTGAAACATTTATTCAAGATTATTTATACCCTCCCCAAAATATTAAGAACTAATGTAATTTCATCGAAATTATTTTGTCTGAGGAAAAAAGTCGTAGGCACTTACTACCCACGCGTAAGAGGTCACGTTTATATACCCTATGTTTTTATCTGACCCTGGTGATATGTATGCCACAAACATAATGATCATTTCAGTAAGTAAGTCAGTTTCAAAAGACGACAAAGCGTAGTAACACAATAAGTGCTAAAGTGTTTTTGCACTCAAACTCAAATTATTTATTCAATATAGAAGCATTTCAATTACTTATTGATGGTCAAATTAATCACCGCTTTGGAAAAGGAAACACCCTGACCTAAGAAGAACTGGCGAAAGAAGCTCAGCGGATCTTATTTGTTGTCACACTATTTAATTACATTTATAGAATAAGAATATACATAGTACTCATTGCATTACTTAATTAAAACAAATCAAATAGTTATCATTTAAAGGCTTATGAAAGCAATTTTGAATCGACATATCAAAGTTTCAACACTGTATTGACATTTTTATTACTGCTTTGACTGTTATTAAACTCAGTAATTACTCTTTTAAGCATTCTTATTACAAAAAAAGTTCTGATATATCAGTAAAATATAGCTAAATATTTATTACGGTTTTGGATAACGCTTTATATAATTAATATATTCATTCTCTTTGGTCTCTTATTCTAAGCCTTTGTTTTATTTGCAGTTGAAACACTTGAAGCTTAGAGTACTAGTGTAACAGCCTTAATTAAAAGTATAACACCTCGCCATATTGCCTCCACTGTTTACACGATTAAATACATTTTAACCCAGAAGATAAGGATTGCCATTTAAAGGGGAAAATAGCTTCTGTTTTATACTTGTATATAGTTAAAAACGTCAATTATTAATATATAATTAGTAAATCGAAATGATCAGTAAACCTGACTACTAAAAAATGTACAGCAAAGATGGTATTGTTATGTTTATAATGATGAGTGCCTCTTTAGTCTAATAGCTATAATATAAGATCACAGATCCTAAGGTTTTGAATGCACATGTGGCAGAATTTCGATGAAATTAGAAATATGCAGGTTTCCTCATGATGTGTTGCTTCACCATCTTTTACGAACATATATTCGTATCTTTTAGGTAAAGGGAAACTGTGTCGATGCTTAACATCAGGCAAAACAAAGGTCAAACGTTAGTAAGAAGGGAAAAACGACGGCATGGTCAAGATCAATGAATAAAGAGTAACTCGTGTTATTTTGAGTTTTGCTCATATATATAATATTGATGCGGTTTCTCAGGTTTGAGACGTTTACGAAGTTGAAACAATAAAGCTATATTCAATCAATAAGCGTGTGTCATACCTATTGAATGAAGTTTTCTGACTTAGACTCATTGTTAAATAAATTGTCATTTAGCGGTTAGCAAATAAAATTAATTTGCAATATAGTAAAAATTGAATTCAAAAATAAGTCTCCAAAGCACCCTTCAAATACAGAACGACCTGGCACAGATCCAGAACTGCAAGACCAAATGGAGAATAGCTCATAAATTACTTTTGTACGACCTATATATAGTCAGTTCTAGCGTCATCCTTACTCTCTCATTTCCAATATGCTGTAACGGTCACGTCTTCAATTTTGAAGTTGTGGGTAATTATTTAAGAGTCAATAGAATGTTGAGATCGGTTGAAACAGAGATGGCATGCTTGTAATCGCGTAAGAATCCATGATTTTTTATGTTCTTATATGTCATGTGAATTGACGGTGTTTTGTTTTTTTTTTTTTATGGTATAGGTTGGTGTAGGTTGACAATGACGCTGTAAGAAATATTAACTATTCCTTAAATCGTCAATGTGCCACCAACTTTGGGAACTAAAATGTTATGTCCCTTGTGCCTGTAGTTACACTGGCTCACTCACTCTTCAAACCGGAACACAACAATACTGAGCACTGTTATTTGGCGGTAGAATAACTGTTGAGTGGGTGGTACCTACGTGTCGAAAAGAAGGGAAGACTTAGGATTACAATATTTCCAAATTGTTACGGTAAAGATCTTCAAAGTTTAGAGACGTTTGCTACCATACATCTTATTATGACAGCTTAATGTTACAAGCTGAGATATGTTATCATTTGTCGTATGTCGCTGTTGACTTATGACGTAAAAGATTTGACAAATTGAACTTAAGACATCTTCACGGAACTTTTGGCATATCATAAAGGGAAATATAAAAGTCTTCGGCGTACGATTTTAAAAATAAACATTCACTCTTTTCTTGAAGGATCCCAAGTTTCACTTCGATACGTCTCATGAGAGACTATTTATAATCATTGACACATGCAGGTTTCCTCACGATGCTTTACATCATCGCCGAGAACGAGCTGAATTATAAACATAAATTGAGCTCATGAATATTCAGTAGTGCTTATCTGGGCTTGAATCCGAAGTCATTGGTTAAGATTCACGCGTCCTAGCCACTAGGCCATCTTGATTCATCAAGCTGAACTTTATATGCCCTTATTCTGATAATCGATGGGATAATGGCGCATGTCACCACAATTCCCACACAGCCAAAAATAATGCAGTCGTGGAACTATCGTGCATATATTACGTAATAATACATATATGCTAACCGACAGCCGATATGTCGGTTTATGTATCTTGTGTGACCAAGCCACGCCTGAAGTTAAGGTGCGTCTCCATTTCAGCAAACATCTGAACCTCACAACTTACAAGGTCGAATAGACCTTCAGCGAGTTTATCGATAAACAGGAAATTAATGTTCAGTGCGCTCTATCTGCCTTGGGTTTCAAATTCTGAGACATTTATATTTAAAATTAATTATTCTAAATGTTTATATTGCTTAAATAATATGTGTACTTTTGTGGCGGTAAATAAAATGTGGTAGGCATTATTATTGCCAAGTGCCTCGTCAAATTATTTTTATTAATATTTATATACGAAACCAGACTATCTTTAGTTACCAAGACGATTTAACACAATTAAACAAGAACCTGCTTTTATTAAACAATAATGTAATAAAAAATGTAACAACCTACATTTATTAAGCGGCTGAAACATATTACATCATTTTAAATTAAACTACAACAACAAACATAATACATAAGTTTTATCAATATGTTTTGTTTCAAAGGGGGATTACCATTTGTAATAACTGAACTAACTTCGTTATTAGAAATTAAACTCTTCGCCGAGATAACAAAGCTCAAATTGAAATGTCGATTGGATTTGAAATTTTAATTGGACTATCACTCAAGATCCGGATTAGATTACTATCCGTTTGTATTTGATATTTTGCAATTATATATTGCTCAATAAATTCAATTCAAAGACATTCTTACAAAGGGTTGGAATTCCTTAATGTTAGTATAAGTATTTATTTAAGACAATTGTAATTAATCTTTTGTTTACAGTTAAAAGTTCAATCGAGTATAATTTACTAGATGAGCCCGCGACATTGTGCGTGTTTGAATTTAACAAGAAAGTTATTGTTGGAGTTATAAGTTAATTATGACAACAGCTTTCTGCCAGTGAAAGTTCCATTAAAATCGGTCCTAGCGATTACACAATTATGACAGTATTTTACAGCTAAACTAGTGGAACGATTTGAATAAAATTACATAGAGTGAAATAATAGAAGGTTGAAAAATTTATTTTTAAGAAAATGTTAATATAGTCAGGAACTGCTTCATTTTGTTTTTCACCTAAATCTATAGGTGGAAAACAAAATTATGCATTTCCTGACTTCCTAAATTCTATAATTGTAAACGAGAAGCATCAAACGACCCTTTATATATCATTCATTATAAATTTAAAATGAAAAACAAAAACGTATTTACATATAAAATAAATTAAACGATCTAATTACTAACAATTTTGTGGTATCTTCGAAGTTATACATAGCTCAAACACTACGTAACTCATTATTGAAAGATAAAAACTATCCACATGCAATAGGTACAGTTCGTAATAACGGGGAATAATTGGAAAGACAATAAATTTTTCGGTGTATTATTGAAAAAAAAAAAATAACAATCTTTTGTTATTTATATTCGAAATTTGAATCAAAAGCCGTGTATCGAATACAACGCACAAGGTATTCCAGCAATGCGTTCGAGTTCAAAGTATTAAACAATGTCGAAATGTTTCAAGCGATTCGACTATTTGGTTTAAAGGCACCGTAATGCCTTTAAAATAAAAAATGATCATTATTTTTACGTGATTTATATGAAATCAAAGTCTATATAATATAATTAACTCGTAAAAAATCCACTTTATTATTTTAATAATTTATCTTAATGCGAGTGTTGTATTATTTTGGCATCGGATAATTTACAAAACATATATATATATATGTCCTATGTCCTTTCTCGGAGTTCAAGTTTCCTTCATACCAAATTTCATCAAATTCGGTTCAGCGGTTTGGTCGTGAAAGAGCGACAGCTAGACAGACAAAGTTACTACTAGTTCTAACATGAAATTAAAATAATTAATTTTGAAATTACATTACAAACAATGAATTAATTTGTATAATTAACAACACAAAGGACAAGAAGTTTAATGCGGAAACGCAATTAAAATTACAATGCACTAGTACAGTGACAATTTAAATGAAGTTGCAGTTGCGTGTAATTATTCAAAATTTCAAAAATGTAATAAAATTTGATGACCAACAGTTTTGTCAACTAGATTTGCTTCTCTACCAAGTCGTTCGGCTTCTATCGGCCTCTGTCGAGTCTGTTGATATTGTGGTCAATCGATAGAATTGTTTGTTGTAACACAATACTCGTATTGGTCAAGTGCCATTTGCTACATTAAATTGGGATAGCCAAATGGTAATTCCAGAAGATGACAGACTAGCAGGAGAACAAATCGTCTTTAAAATTTGCGATTTGCAGCTTTGGAAACAGTGTATAGTCGGAGTAAGAAAAGGTTCGTCACCTTAAGATCTATTTTGGTGTGCACAGTATGAGCGATAATCTGCTTTACCGATCGAGAATTACAAGTTGCGTCGCAATGATTTGATGTTTAGATTCAAAAGGTACTAAGAGGTGAAGATTTGATAAAGGAATGAATTTGAAAACTGACGAAGGTTTCTTATTCTGACTGTACATGCAAGCATTCAGAGCATTTCACTAACACTACACTAAATGTAAGACTACGAATGCACACATTTGCACTGGCATATACTTATAGCTGTACTAATGCATGTGTGTGTAATCCACTCAGTCCTTATTTATTGGTCCGTTACTATTGTCAATACCACAAATAATATATGCAATAGTGGTCTTTAATTTCAATACAATAAAGCCTACAATAGCGCAAATGTTTATCTGTCGCCAAGCTCCAGTGGGGTTATTACACTAAGTGCTCGTAAAGCATCGCATGTACTTTAACATTGAAAAAAATGTAATAAAGTCAGCCTACATGGATAAACTTTACGGTGTTTTAATAAATCATATTTTGATTTAAAATGAGTTGATCAAGATGTAGGTCAAATAGTTAGTTATGTTTTTGTTTATTCGCATGCTGAGATGCAACTATCAAAACTAACTGTGCAAACTATACGATGTCCTGCGTCAAGTAATGAGTAATTTATGGGTTACCAGTTCATGAGATCTTAGGTTCGAATTTTGAGTCAGACCCGTAAAAATCATGACTATTCTTTAAAAAAACTATCTCAAGAATAGCCCAAACATGAGTGTTTCAAAAGGGTCAAAAGTGGACTTTAAAATATAATTTAAGATATATCAAGTCCTGTGTCTGATATAGGATTTCAGTCATATATTTGTGCACACACTTATTTGTAAATTGGATTGAATACAAACGATCAGGATAGCTAGTAATAGTAGACTATTAAAGACTTATAAGTGGTTATATAAAAAACGGAAATGCTGGCCAGAAATATTCAAGTTTAAATTTTTCTACACTATGATCTACTCCCTACCTTCTCTTGTGGAGTTATTGTTTAAATATTACTATGAGGTTTGATGGATATACATTGGGCAAATTTTTAAACAAAATGTGCAGGCTTCCTCGCGATATGTTCCTTCATAGGAATAGTCAGAGACCTGTTTTTGAAATCGCTTTTTTTTAATTAGAAATTCTCTCATAGACTATGTTGATTTAGTTGAGTTTACCTTGACTTGACTTAAATCTACAGCAAGCCCTATACCAAGAACGAAAAAATAATTGTCTTTCTAATATAGCTCTCTGCAAACTAGCGCATCTCATGTTTCGGTGCATGTCTAATAAGCAAAGATATACTGTCTTGCATCTTCACTTCGCTCTGATGAGACCTCTTTCCACATTATACACACCTAGACCGTATAAAGAACACCTGCGGTAACATTGGACTTTGATGAACTGGTGACGTCAGCACTCAAATTGGAAGGGATATAAATCATTCATATATAGCTATAATATATAGTCTTAGATTTAAATATAGCTAGACCAGTTATCGAAATTCAACCACAGTCATTATTGTGAGGAAAAAAACATCTTTAAATTTTCAATTTTGAAACATTCATTTTTTTTATGGACAATGTTTTCGAATTAAATTAAAAAAAAAACAGCTAATAGAGGTGTTAAAATAACAGATCTGTTTTTTGACTATTTATATATCTAGATTTGTATAATATAATATGGGTGAATTATACATATTTTTTAATGATTTTATGATAGTTTCAACCAAATGTATTTTATATGAATCCGTATTTCAACAAAAGTACTTTTATTAATATAGTTAAAAAGTTTTTATATTATTATTTTTAGTTAATACGCAATTATAAAAGATTATTTACCTATATGCTTTCGGAATACGATATTTATTACTATCAAGAAGATTCACATTCAATACTTTATCCTAATAACAATATATCTTCTTGAACTTTGTAATATTACAATAGAAAAAAAAAGATATATAATTTGAAATGAAATTCAATGGAATTTCCAAAATATATTTGAAAAACTTTAGCTATAGGTTCGTTCTTAGAATACTGTCTGACTTTGACTATAGAAAAAATAAAATATGTGTAAAAAAATCGTAATAAAGATAATATGGCAATTACGTTCAGTATATGTATTTGTTAAATATAATAAATATACAAGTTATAATATAATATGTTAAACAGTTAATTATAATACCGACATATAACAACGATAGATATTAACATATCTGAAGAGATAATTCCGAAGGTATAAGATAATCTTACTAGGTAATCTTGTGGTACGTATGTTGAATGCTAAAGTTTGTGATGTACGGTTTGATACTTAATTACGTTAGAACGGCTGGACGGATCTGAATGAATTTTGGCACAGAAATAGATTATAGTTAGGAATTACACATAGGCTAATTCTAGATAAATGTAGCTAATATAACTCGAGTACCCCTTCTCAAATTGTAATACGTGTAAAATTGTAATTCATATTTTGAAAGAGTGTAATCAATTTAAATAATGCTTATTCACTAGATATGTTTAAATATAATTTCGCTGTCAGCATAATTAAGGTTTAAGAGAAATCGTGAAAAACTAAAACCTATTTGGAAGTTATTTAAATATTTTCAACTAAAAAAACAACGAAATATTATGCTCTCTCAAGTCACCAATTAAAGTGCTGACCTTCAGAGAGTCGTGGGTATCATTAATTAGTACGATATTTTTATTTAACAAATTATACGAACATAATATTAATAAATGTTTTACACGTTTCGTGATGGCAACATTTTAAAAATAATGTTACGAATTAGTAACGTGCAACATTGAATTAAATATTTTTTTATTTTATTTAAATATTAAAATTAATTTGGATTACATCTACAATAACTTGTCAAATAACGAAATATGTAACGGAGTTTGAACGTTTTAACCTTTAAGCTCACACAGAATGAGCACAATAATATAAAAAAACGAACACATTCGGTGACAATTTCCTATTCCTCTTAAGCCACTGAAGTATACGAACCAATCAAAAAACATCTCGAACAGCCCTTAGGCAATATTACCGAAAGATATAACGTTATTTTGTAAACGTAATAAAATAACGCTCGCGTTATCCGTTCACACAGAGCCCACCGATCTGTCACATAACAACAAAAAAACACCACATACAATTTAAAAAAATAAATTTAAAATTAGAACATTAGAAAAATGTTGATACGTACGCGCGCGGTCGTAGTGTCGTTCGGAGTCCGACGCCACCCCGAGTGGTCGGGAGGCGAGTTGAGTCGCGAGTGAGTGGCGAAGCGCCGCGTCCGCCCTTATACGTCCGCCCTAACCCCAACACGAAGGCGGTAGGCGGATCTATAGAGAGCTGTTCATTTAATATTATTAGTCAATATTAGTGTGACAATAAATAATAAACAGATAATCTTCCGTAATGTGATAAGACATATATATGAGTTTCCTATATGAGACGTTTGATTTGCTGTCAAATAATAAGAAAATATTTTATTGACCCTTTGAAAAATGGAACTATTCATGATCATCTTCAACAGCCCATGTTCGTCCATAGGACATAGGCCTCTCCAATTGCAGGCACTGTGATCATTCTTCGGCAATTATTAAGCAATTTTTTTTCATTAATTATTCATTAATTTAAAAAAAAATAACTCTTAAGTCAGAAAAGTTTCTTTTTTATTATAAATCAGACATATAACCATTAACATATATTTAAAAACATTGATATGTAAAAAATAATAATAATAATACGTGGTTCTAACAGCTCTGAGAGATATTAATTCGACACCGTCTCTGTCACACCACCGCGGGTTGTCAACAAAATATTATTAGTCGTCATCTACGCCACCGCCCGTCTACTGAAAAATACTTAAGCGGATACAACACTAACGTTTAGCGCTTTAATTTACTCTTCAAGTGATAAACATTACTATCATACTTAATAAGGTAAAATTTAAGCGAGATGGCCCAGTGGTTAGAACGCGTGTATCGTAACCGACGATTTCGAGTTCAAGCCCAGGCACTACTGAATTTTCATGTTTATAATTCATCTCGTGCTCGGTGGAGGAAAACATTGTAAGGAAACCTGCATGTGTATAATTTCATTGAAATTCGGACACATGTGTACCAACCCGCTTTGGACCAGCGTGGGATATGCGTATATATATTAAAAAAATGTAACGCCTTGAGAAGTTATACATAATGACAGATATTGTTCGTATTACACAGATAATATACTTGTATGTATATAGTCTATGACTCTAAGGTAGGAAAATATAAAATAATTTTTTTTAGGTAAATATAGTCATCTCTTATGAGAATGATTTATCGTCCACAAAAAGTATATTTATGGGCGTTAAATAAATCATCCGGCGAAATTCGTTACTCAAAAAGACGTCGAAACCCACTTTTAAGGCTTTAAAATAATACACCTTTGCCGGTTTTATTTAAAAAAGTTCGCTTTAACAAGGTTTTAATGTATTCTCAGCGGAAAGGAATATATTGAAAAGTACTATTTATATTGAACGACTGGAGGAAATGTCACGAAGCGACAGATGGCGACGATTTGATTATGAAACTTTTTAATTTATTTCCCATTTTCATTTTATTAACGGCCAGTATTCGAACTCAAGCTAGTTTTTATTTACTATATACTTAACCTGACTTCGCGCGAGTAAATTAAGGGTATACGTAGATGTAGATAAAGCAAAAACATTGTTTTTTTTTTTTTGGTGGTCCAGAATGAAACTTTGATGAAGATGAAGCTTGTGTATCTGAGGCAAGTTTTATCACAATCTTTAGTAATAAGGAACAAACATCTCGTTTTCATTTTTATCGGTTGGAGTAATCAATTCCTTTATTATATACTATATTATATTATAGAGCATATATGGCCCAGTGGTTAGAATGCGTGCATATTAACCGATGATTGCAGGTTCAAACCCAGGCAAGCACTGCTGAATATTAATGTGCCTAATTTGTGTTTATAACTTATCTCGTGCTCGGCGGTGAAGGAAAACATCATGAGGAACCCTGCATGTGTCTAATTGCATAGAAATTCTGCCACATGACTATTCCACCAACCCGCATTCGTAAAGCGTGGTAGAATATATTCCAAATCATCTCGTCAAGAGGAGAAACCATAGCCCAGTAGTGGGAAATTTACAGGCTGTTGTTGTTGTATACTATATTAGGCTTAATTTGTGTGATATATCATAATTTCAATAATTAAAATACTGACCTTTAATAAAAACAAATATTTGGTAATATTTGTTTTTATTAACCGAGAGTTTAATGAAATACACACAATAGTAAATATAATAAAATTCAATAACAGAATTAAATTACGATAATCAATCCTTCACACCCACAATTATAAGAGTTGCTACACACTTGGTACACAGCGAGAAACTAAATGGAATATTAAAATAATTAACTTTAAGCTACAGTTAATACATTAGAACATTAATTATTGATGATGGTTTCATGATTGGTGGTCGAGCCGAGATGGCCCAGTGGTTAGAACGCGTGCATTTTAACCGATGATTGCGGGTTCAAACCGAGGCTAGTACTATTGAATATTCATGTGCTTAATTTATGTTTATGATTCATCTCGAGCGCGGCAGTGAAGGAAAACATCGTGAGGAAACTTGCATGTCTAATTTCACAGAAATTCCGCCACATGTGAATACCATCAACCCGCAGTGGAACAGTGTGGAGGATTATGTTCCAAACCTTCTCATCATAGGGAGAGGATCCCTTAGCCCAGCAGTGGGAGATTTGCAGGCTATTTTTGATATTGTCGTTGTTGTTGAATGATAGTTTCCAATTTTACCTTTAAATTATCATATGATGAATTCGTGTTTATAATTCATCATGTTTTCGGCGGTGACGGTGTATTGAAATCTACCACAGCTAAACTGTATTGGAGCAGATCTGTTAAGCTGCTAACTTTGTTCGTGAACAGAGGAGGCTTCGCCGGGAAGGGAGATTTACAGGCAGTTACTTTCCTTTTTTTATATTTTTATAACAAAACCAGCTATATCAAAGAAGCATTTGTTATATTACAGCTAAAATGAGGTCATACATTTATATATTTTTATTCATTATGGCTAAGGTTGTTGGACGAGCATATAGGCTACTGATGTTAAGTTTTGACCACCGCTTATAGACAATATGACATGTTGAAATAGTAACCACTCCTTACATCGCCAATACGCGACCAACCTTGGGAACTAAGATGTTATGTCCCTTGTGCCTGTAGTTCTACACTGGCTCACTCACTCTTTAAACTGGAACATAACAATATTGAGTAATATTGTTTAGCGAAAGAATATCTAATGAGTGGGTGGTACCTATCCTGACTAGCTCGCACAAAGCCCTATCACCAATTAAATTCATATAACAAAAGCTATATTACTTTTATAGACTATATTTATAACAAAGACAGTAAGTGTTAGAGTATGACTCTCACGTTTTGTCAAAGAGTATAGATTTAGAGCATCGCTTTCGTAACGCCTGTTTTTACATCTGTGCCTCATTCCTTAGCCTGCGTAATATACTCGTAGCAATATTTCCAACTTCAATTATCTGAAAAGGTATTTTATTAACATTATTACTGTTTCTTCAGATGCAATTTGTGGCTCGTTAACTTTTAACACTAGATATAGATCCAGTCTTTGTTTCGTATAATCCAGTTTCACTTTTATACTTTTACGTCTATCGATTTTATTAAATATGATTTTAGATGAACACGAACTTGCGTTTTAATTAAAAGCGCTCGAAATTAGGAAGCGCAGGTACTTATATAATAACGCTATATACTAAAAGCTTCTCAGAAATGCGCTGCATATTCTGATATGAGTTTATAATACATAATATGTTGGGTTAGTAATTTATTTCAGTTAAGAATTACAAAAAAACTTCTGCCTAGTTATGAATAAAGATGTATATAAATAAGTACTGCTCTTAATTTCATTTAAACTGTTTTAATATTTATAATTTATGTTATATAATTTTTTTGAAGGTGATTTTAATATAATATTGACGCTGCAATCAATCAGTTATATATTTAACTTCGTAGTGCAAAGTTGTCAAAAATCTACCACCGGTTCGATAATAAACATCTTAGACCTGATAAGAACCTGTGAAAGAAACTCAGCGGCTTTTCTCTTTTAAATGCCGTATTTTAAGTTTATCCAAGACCCACCCCTGCAATACATTATATTCGTTTTCACCTTAAAAATAATCGGATCAACAAAACCTTTTCTAGGTTAGGATAACGGAAATTTCCAGTCTAAGCTGTGCACATGAGACACAGATAACGGAAGAAAATTCCACCCTAAGCTGTGCGCATGAAAAATGAGAAAGCAAAGCGTTACAAGAGGGATGGCGGTAAAATAGGGGTGGCGAATTATATGTCACGGCGCCAATATACGGGATACTTTATATTACGTCATACATTTTAATACGATTACCAAATAGTATTTTCTACTGACTATGTTAAGCAACTCATATCATAAATATGACTTTTGTATAATGTAAGAAGGCGCTTAGTCACGTTTATTATCAAATTATAAGATTATATTGAAACTGAAGCTACCGTCCATTTGTAGGCAAGTTAAAAAAATCTGCAGAAACTTTTTACGAATAATTTGTCATTATTATTTTTAATAATTTGTCCCATTTACTGTTGAAACACTTGGCCCTTGGTAGAAGTGCAAAAAGCTTCATTAAAAGTATAACACTTCGCCTTAATGCCTCCACTGGTGACAGAGGGCTGGTTCGTTTTTTGCCCAGAGGATCGGAATTGCGATTCAATGGTGAAATGCTGTTAGCATTTTTGCCACCACTCCAAGCGGTCAAGATTTATACTATTTTGAATTCATATTTGTATGCATTTAAGGACTTAAAATAAAATAACAGCCTGTAAATTTCCCACTGCTGGGCTAAGGCTTCCTCTCCTATTAAGGAGAGGATTTGGAATATATTCTACCATGCCATTCCAATGCGGGTTGGTGGAATGCACATGTGGCAGAATTTCGATAAAATTAGACACCTGCATGTCTAATAAGGATTCCTCACGATGAATTGCTTCACCGCCGAGCACGAGACGAACTATAAACACAAATTAAGCACATATGTAGTGGTGCTTGCCTGGGTTTGAACCCGCAATCATCGGTTAAGATGCACGCGTTCTAACCATTGAGCTATCTCAGCTCTTGCGTATTGCGCTCTGCTGATTAATTGTCGGTTTTCCTTAAAATACTTTCCTTCACAAGGAAGAACGAGATCAATAGGTAGCATAAACAAAGCACATGAAAATTCAGAACTTCTAACCGCTGCAGGAACATGGCTTCCGTTATTTTATACAAAATGTATTATTGTAAGCATATTTTAACTGTAAGTATTCCTACTTTATTAAAAACATCCTCAGGGAAACTCGAGCTCCAATATTATAAATAGACTGGACAGCTCTTTTTTGTAGAATAAAAACAGTTTCAATATCTGTAGTGTTACAGCAAACCTCTTTCATTTAGATAAAAAAAAAAAAAACTGAATTCGTTTAAAAGTATTACTCCTAAAATGTCTTAGTATCAAGTATAATATTATTTTTTCCAATTAACAAATGAAAGGTCACGTGATACGTGATACGATGATGAATCTAATCAAAGCTCTGCCATGGGATTTATGGCATAAATATTGTATCATGTATCATCGTAATTATATTGGCTGAATAACCTTTTAAATTCGAATATCGCAATTATATTTTTATCGATAAACATTTTGAGCAGTCTAGAGGGTAAACAGCAACAATTCACAAAAGTAAAGTAAAGTAACAGCCTGTAAATTTCCCACTGCTGGGCTAAGGCCTCCTCTCTCATTAAGAAGAGGGTTTGGAACATATTCCACCACGCTGTTCCAATGCGGGTTGGTGGAATGCACATGTGGCAGAATTTCGAAGAAATTAGACACATGCAGGTTTCCTCACGATGTTTTCCTTCACCGCCGAGCACGAGATGAATTATATACACAAATTAAGCACATATATATAGTGGTGCTTGCCTGGATTTTAACCCGCAATTCCGTTCCGTTCCCTTCTAACCACTGGGTCATCTAAGGTCATAATTCACAATCTATACTAATATTATAAATGTGAAAATACCTCTGTCTGTCGCTCTTTCACGGTCAAACCAATGAACCGTATTGATGAAATTTGGTGTTTACACCAAATTTCATCAATGCTATTGCTTTAGCAAACTTAAACTTCAAGGAAGGAAGTAGGCTACGTTCTTGCTTAATACATGACTATCAACTCCTTAAAGAGCAAGCGAAGCTACGGGCGACAACTAATTAAAAATGAAAGTAAAAGATAAGGACAAAAAAAAATTAAGTAAATTAAAAATAAATATTTTCTTTCTTCGGAGACCATCATCTTCGCCCTCCTGAGTCGGGCTTCGCCAGCCACGAGTGGAGCAACGCACGGGAGGGGCAGCGGACGTGCTGCGAAAGCGATCCCACAGCCTCTCTGTTTCCGTGCTGTTGGCGGCCATCGCAGGGTTTTTAGTGAGTGCAATCTCACATAACCCGTCATCCCCCCCAGGAGTCGGGTATCTATGAAGATTTTTCCTGCGTTAAAAATAAAAAAAGAAGAACATCATGCTGTTTACCGACACGGTATGCGACTCAGAATTACTGAATAAGGTCGATATTGAACGCTACACCCTATGCGCCATACGGAATTTCGTTTGAAAATATATTTTGTCTAATAACTGTAATAATAAAATATTCATTACCCTGTAATACATGAGATTTATTGCAACTATATACATATTACAAATATTCACTGCAAGGTCGAACAAACACCCTATTCACATTCTTTGTTAAGCTTTGAGAGAAATTGTTTGCGGGATTCGCCTTTGTTGCTGGATCGAGATACGCGACGCAATGTCAACTAAATTAAAATAGTTACAATATATACTTTATGAATAGTGGTATAAAGATTAGTTTTCATTGTACAAACGTGCGTATTGGGTGACCGTACATACGCGGCTTTGTGAAGTACTGTTTTTTTTATTTTTAAAGGTTGTTCGTGGTTTGTTATTGTTTTATCACGTTTAACGTTAAAAGCTCGTATTTTTTAACTTAAAACTCATCAATTATAATAAAATTATCATACAACTGGAGTTGTATGATAATTTTATTATATAAATATTGCAGAGTGAACAATATGGGTATATACATACATGAATGAATATTTTAACATTTCATAAGTAACATCAAATGTTTCATTAGAATATTATTACCCCAATGTCAATGTGTGGTGCAATTTTTTTTTCAATAGATTGTTGATGATATCTGTTATCAAGGTACTTACCGGGCACGGATGCTTCGGTAATTACCTACCTGATAGCGCGGCGGGAGGAGTCAACCTCCTACCACGAGTGTGGTGCGCCAGTGGATACGGCGTGAATGCGCAAGCGATCCTATGGAGTCCATCGAAAGACGGAGAGGGTACCGCTGGTTTTTAGTGGGTTAGCGTGATGGAAAGTGGGGGGGGCATGGTACTTACCGGTATACCGTAATACCCACTAAAAAAGCGCCAATACCATCTCCGCTTTTTGGCGGGCGCCACGGGATCGCTTTCGCGTGTTACCGTGACGTAGTCCAGAATACCAGGCTTAACATAGAATGATCGTTAGTATTAATAACTTCTACAATTAATTTACTATAAAACTATGGAATATATTAACTAAAACAAGCAAAACATCTGATGTCCACATTTTTAATTAATTTAAGCACTTTTTTATGATGAATAAATTCGACAAACCGTTACATTATCGAGTCTAGCAGGGGCGGATTTAAATAGCAGCTATTGTTTCATATTCAACTGTTGAGGGTATATATCATGAACTGTCAAGGGGTTATCCATTGTATCTGATGTTACACCGGCTCACTCACTTTTCATATTGGAATTAAACAAACGAAAGTATCAATTGATAAGCGATTTGTTTTGTAGTATATAAAGATTGACATTGAGTGTCGTTGTCATTTGAGTCAGTGTATTTGCCCACAGGGGATATGACGTATAACAGTCAAACTCATTTTTCTTTGCCAATAATCGCTTACAGTAAAAACATATTACAATAAAAATTTGTAGTGTATAAATATTACCTTCCAATTGATGTTTAGCTAATAATTTATCAAATATGCAACATAATAACTAAAAAGCATACTGAAAATATTAACTGCTATTTGTCGCCGTATAATAAAGTATGTCTGCTTATGTCTTTTCTTAGAGATCAAGCTTGCTCCATGACAAACTACATCAAATTCGTTTCAGTGATTTGACCGCAAAGCCACAACGCCAGAGTATAGATTTTCATAAATATATCCTTTATAAAAAAGTGTACCATATATTTCCTCCAAAACCAAAATGCATCAAAAAACAGATAGGCCTTTTTGTACTAAAAGGTAATGCTATTAATAAACGTAACGACTAAATAGCAAACTACCCTAATAGTTAAATATATAATTCTGTTTAATTTTTGTCATTAGTTCTTCTCGGGTATGTCATTTTATTTCCGAAGTTATAGAATTGTTTTACCAATCAACAACCAAATGTAATTAAAATGCGCTGCAAATTAAATAAAAATCCGTATATTAGTATAAATTTGATGGACTTATTATTGATCCACTGCTATTCTCCGTCCTGGCGTCTCTGATTGAAGATTCTATTTCGCAGGACCATCAAGATCATTAATTTTTAAGTGTCCCTATGGCATACTTTTTCATGGATGAAGTTCCGTAATAACTGGGGCCTCTTGTTTCTGGTCTCCGGGGACACATTCGAAGTCACTGAAGACGTTCAAAAATAACGTCGTCGCATGCTCTTTTTTTAACTTTATATATTGATATAGAACTAGCTTAACCACAGACGTTTTACACCATCAGGTCCATTTTCCTATAAAAAGAATTAGATATACAAACATCCATCTTTATATATTTATAATATTTTGTTCGTGTGAATGTAATGAAACTTCTTCAAAATAATTTGGACCGATTGCGTAGTCATTTTTCAATTGTATTCGGGAGCGTGTATTGGTGAAGTAAATAAAGTGCTTACGTGAACGAAAACGGGAGATGCATAGCATATTATGTATTCACTTTAACTTTAACAATAATAATTACGTAATATTGTAAGGTCATCAGATAATTCAATATTATTTCATAAAAAACAACGGTTTAATGAAATACATCCGAATTTAATTATTTAATTTCATTTTCTATTACGCTAAGGTCCGATACGAGTTTCGTTAAGCCAAATTGAATTTAATCTGTTTAGATATTGTACAGCTTAAACGTAAGCGCTTTAACCAATATTGAGGTCTTTCTTTCTCTGTTATAAAGGAAAAAACTCACAATTTTAAAAAAATATTCGAAGCGATAATCCTATCAAGTACGAAGAAAAGTGTTTCTGGTGTATTGATAAATATTTTATCATAAAAAATACAAAATTGCCCATTTGTACCTAATTTCCTTTTTCCGAACCGGTGGTAGTGTCTTATTTTACCATAAAAAAATAAGTGTAATGCATCTATATTTAATAAAGGAATTTGAGTTTGAGTTTGCACTTTACCTTTACTTTACTGCCAATCTTCGGGGATATGGAAAAGACGACAACCCAACGTAGCAACCTGTTACATATTAAATAATATTGAAATAGAATTGTTAATTTATCAATAAGACCAGCTGTGCCCGCAACCTTTTGCGCGTTCTAATTTAATAAAAAAGTAATTGTTGTAGCATCAAATTCTTCTTATTAAATCAGCTGAAATTCCTGTCAATATTGGTACAGCCATTCCAAAGATTAGCCGGAACGAACAGACGAAAAGACACATATATTTGAATGCCAAAATTCACTATAAAACAAGCAGGTAAATGTTTTCCTTGCTATTTAAGAACCATTTACCCCTAGTTTATAAATGCACTACGTTAAAACGACCATTGTTCAAATTACATTATAATTTGGCGTTATTGAGTGTCAATAATATATACATAATACAGATAATTCATCTGAGATGGTTTTCTTTCCTGAAGATAACTTAACTGGGGTTTGACAAATAAAGATAAAATTAGTCGAATTAATGAAATTGTTAATGCAAGTAGAAGAAGCAAAAAGAATGCTTAGAAAGCATTCACAAACATATGGAGACCCTCAGATCCTCATCCCAATCGCTTGAGATCGCATAGAGCACAATCATGTCGAGATAAATCATCGAGGGAATCGTGGTAAGGAGGAAGCATTACCTCGTTTATCATCCAGAACTAAAATTGCGATTCAAAATTCCGATTTTCTAGGAGATAAATGAACCAGCTCTCATATCAGATACGGCAATAAGACGAGTATGTTTTGGAAATATTTTTCCTACTCCAAAGTCAAGATGACTACCAATGCGACTTCAGCATAATTTATATATATAATATTTTTTTTACAGTATAGTTTAATTTTTATTATTCAGTATGCATATAACACTAATGGATTTCCTTCGCAAAATACGACTTATTTTCTTCTGTGATGTGAAAGACTGAGTTCAAGGTGACATTTCAATGAGAATTATTTTACATTTTTATTTACACGCCCAGACTTTTAGTCTTTTAGACTTCACCTCTTTGCACCTCTGAACGTGGTGTAAATAAGTATAAATAGCATTCCTTTTGATATAATAACGCATTGAGTTGATATTACGTCATTCGTGACCTTTATATAACAATATGTGAATGTAGTTGTAATAATAGCCTGCAAATGTCTCCCACACCTGGGTTAAGATATCCTCCTTGAGAGGTGTCACTACTTATTTGACCATTGAAATAAAAGGTCGTAAGAGACAAAGTCAAATTAGCTTAGAATTGACCTTATTATTCAAAACCATTCGTCTCAATTTACCAAACGACATCACTGTTTTTTATATCGTTTAAAAATTCTAATGCTGAATTCTATACGTATATGGACGAATACGTAGATTTTGATTTTGTTATTAATATTATTATATATTATCTAAAATCTTAAGGTTTTGTACAAAATACCAGTATAAATGGGTACTTATCGTATATTCTACCACTAACACCATTACTTAGAATTGTTGGATTCCCGTGAGTCGTGATGACATTTATACATTTCTGTACATAAATGATACACAATGATCAAAGATAAAATTTAATTTATACATCCCCATTCAATTTAGTATTGGTAATGAGATGAAATAATACGAAAAACAAAACTTAAAAAAGAGGGACAAGAATGTCTGTATAAATAATAAGATGAAAATAATATAATATGTATGTATATAACTGCGCTACAAAACAGCAGGCTAGTCAGTAACAAATTATAAAGTAGTATTTTAGCAGTAATTATCACAGTTGCCTGAACCAACGGTCAAGTTTCGAAAGACCGAAATGTATCGTTCTATTTTATGAAATTTAGCTTCTGACTTATATAATAAAACAGAGAGATCTTTATAATTATCGAATGTTCGTGTCAATGTATACGTGTCCAGCATGTTGTAAAGCTATCACCAAACGCCAGCGAGTAAATTCGTTACGTTGTTTAGACGTTTTGTCGACACTAACGAATTTATAGTCATGTTTTGAAACAAGCCTGCCATCGTGTTGTGTTCCATAGACGTGCAAACGTTATTTTAGTCTCTCATTGTTAGGAAAAATGATAGAAAACAATCATCAAACTTATTTCTTCGTTTTTCCGAAATGGATACATATCAAACTGCCTTGTTTCTGTGCTATCCAAAAGGCCGAGCAAAAAGCAATACAGACTTTACAAAAATCGACCCACTATCACTAAAAACACTATCATATAACATGTTGGTAGAACGTGCAAATATTCGTCTGAATTTATATCGCTAAACTACATAAGTTCCCAAGTTTAGTGATATATTGATCATGTAAGGAATTAATATTTCTTACTGTACCAATTTATCATACACTCCTTACCAAACAAGTGGCGTATTTGCCAACCCTAACCATGTTTATTCTTCCTTCTTTCTGAGATAAATGTGTGAGATGATGAGCTTCAATATCTATAGTATTACCCCAAAACCAAATACCGTAAGAAATAATACTATGAAAGTACCCAAAGCATACTAATCGAGCAGTTTCAACATCAGTTAGTTGTTTAAATTTTGTAACCGCGTATGCTGCGGCGCTGACTCTCTCTTTCAGAGACGATAAATGGGGATTCCACTTAAGTTTTGAGTCTAAAGTGATTTAGGTCACAATAGTTTAGAGTTAACTTGAAATATTACATTAGATAAGGAATACTGCGCAATTTTTCTTACAGTTTTGAATCAACCATAATGCATTGTTATATTATCATACTTAAATGTTTTCCTGACAACTTTTAAATTAATTTGGAATCATCAGCAAACAATACGCCAACGATTAATTTTTGAATTAAAAAATCCTTTACTAAATTTAGTAATGAATGTTAAGGGTTAGATTTAAACGCGAAGTAATTTATTACGTCTGTGACACGAAAAGTACAAAACAAATTGGTGTATCCCATTGTTATTGTGGAATTTCGATGTAAGACAAATTGGCGTTCATTGATCCAGTCCCTTTTCTCTTTTACGTTCCTGGCACCGCTTTACGCAGATCTCTGGTGTTTTATGGCGAAGACAGATCTAGATATCTCATCTTAACTGATGCCGCAGCTCAAAACTAAGCAAGCACCACGTAATTTTTAAATGCTTTATTTTACTTCATCTCGTATTCGACCGTAAAGAAAAACGTTATAAGAACACTTGCATATGTCTTATTGCAATAAAGTTCTGCCATATATATCTAACAATCAATGCGATTTGAACAGCATGGAGGCCAGGCCCGAGAGTACAAGCCGTTTCTTTACTCTTTATGGTACCACTGGATTCCACATTAGAAGCCTTTTCCAAACAATTACAATCCCTATATTTAGATTTGTCTTTTTGACGATTGTAGGTATACCTCAAAGTATTTATTTTAATTTTTACAAATAACATAGTATATATTCACTATGTCAAGCCGATGTTTAATATGCTCTAACGTAAAATCTTGACGAGAGCTAACGATTGAAACACAACCAAACTTTGTAACTTCTTCGAGTCAAAATTAGTACTAAAAATATCTACAAGGAAATTATAAAATGCAGCGAAACGCCTCAAAACGGCGGTACTTTCCACAACGCAGCGCGGCGCGTTATATTCCTTACTCAGCGAAACGAATTATTTGGCCCCTTTTAATCATCGAGAGGCTTTAATAAGCTTTTAATGAAAATGATTGATACATACTCAGCTTTGCCAGACTGTCCCCAATTTTGTTATAATTAGTTAAAATTGTTTCTCAATATGGAAACAACTATAATGATATATATATTCAGGCCAAAACTTATGAAGTTCGAAGAACCGAATATAAGATTAATTCTATCATATCAAAGAGCAAATAAAAACAAAGTGAAATTTGCATGGGCACAACAACTCAACACTCAATATTCACATAAGATTTACTCCAGTGATTAGTCCACCATGTGGTATCTCGTCAAAATTCGTAGTTTCGAAAATCCACAGCAGCGCTATTTCTTAGACATTTTCTGCCTCGCACAACCACTTTGTGGAACCAGCTTTAGCCGATCCGATAGAACATGCGAACCTTCAAGAAAAGAACATACTCCTTTCTTAAAGGCCGGCAACGCACCTGCAAGTCCCCTGGTGCTGCAGGTGTCGTTGGACGGTGCTAGTCACTTTCCATCGGGTGAGCCTCCTGCTCGTTTGCCACCTATGCCATAAAAAGGCCTTAATCATTAACATATTGAGTTTTTCATCAATACAATTTTCGCCTAAAAGGTATATTTACAGACTTCACACTGTTACACAGTTTCCTCGGGTATGTATTACATATTATTCTTCATCAACCCAGCACACGTCAGTCAGACTCCCAGTCAATACAATTATCGAAACCCTTGAATGAAAATCGCAATTAACAATCTGCCAAAACTTTCCTCATGAATCACCCCGTCCAATAGCAAATCCGTATTGAAATCGGTTTGTTAGTTTCTGCGTTCGAGTTTTGAAAGACGGACTAGCATATTATGACATATATCATAATTTGATCGATGCTGAGAAAAGATAATTAATTTAATATTAGGTTCATCTCTCTATATAATTCACCTTGAAATTATAACTCCATTAATGAATCTATACATATAACAAAATTGAAGTGTCTGTTTGTAATATTAAATATTTTTTTACTCAATGCATGTGTATGCATACACGGTATATATATACCAAAATAACATTTTTCATGTCTGTTTGTTCCGGCTACTACTACGCTTTCTACGGAGCTACGGAACTTTCACTGGCAGAACACTGATATTATAAGAAGTAACGTATTTACTACAAAAACATTTGATTTTTTGTTAAATTCAAACACGTACAATGTCGCGGGCACAGCTAGTTTAATATAAATTTAATAACTAGGATTAAATTATGAAGTGCCTACAGTAGATTTCATTTCCTGATGTTTTTTCCCAATTACGGTACGGCTGAAGATTGGTTTCGTTAAGCCTAAATGCAAATATGCTTATACTTTTTTTATTTATCTTTCGCGTACGTGCTTTAAGCCAAATTGAATTTCTATTTTCATAAAATGCAGGCACATAACCCAATGCAAATAGCTGTATATCGCCTTACTGATAAAATTCGTACATTCGTTGTGCGGTTTTTCAATGTTTTGTCTTTTTCTTTCGAATATCAAATTACTGACATCAAAAAGAGATAAATGTATGTATATAAATTCAATATACAACAATCTTAAGGCTTTATATTTCTACTAGTATTCATTTTGGACGATTGGATAATCAATTTTTTATTCTTATTTATTTTGTCCAACACAGGTTCATACGTCAGTCCCATTGTACCCTTTTCCTTTGGTTTTGACATTATGTAATATTAATTGCTATTAAGTAGAACTCCAGGAGCATTGAACGTGGCAAGACTCAGAGTCTTGCCACGTTCCATCAACAAATGACATAGGTGTTCAAAATCGGATAATTACTAAAGAGGTTTTTTCGTAGTAAGACAAAAAATAATAATTTTATTTAAATATGTCGGATTGTCGAGTCGGATATCCAGCAGACGAATATATATAGTATTAATAATACAATTTTATTTAAATCATTAGAATTCGGAAAGTTAGCTCGTTGGACTAATGTCGAACGAGCTATAATAATACAGTTTATCATTCATACATATTTATAGCCTTTGCAGAGTCGAGATGGCCCAGCGGTTAGAACACGTGCATCTTAACCGATGATTGCGGGTTCAAACCCAGGCAAGCACCGCTGTTTCATGTGCTTATTTGTCTTTATAATTCGTCTTATGCTCAGCGGTGAAGAAAAACATCGTGAGGAAACTTGCATGTGACAAATTTCATAGAACTTCTGCCATATGTATTCCACCAACCCACATTGGAACAGCGTGGTGGAATATGTTCCAAACCTTCTCCTCAAAGAAGGAGGGCCCAGCAGTGGGAATATACAGGCTGTTGCTGTTGTTGTTGCGGTAATACTTTATTAATACTAGCAGGGTGGTCATTGAAGAATTCGTAACCGTCACTACCACTAAAACATTTGAGTTGAGTTGAGTTTTCAAGCCATTGACAAAAACCAACTTCGTCGTTCGTATTTCATTGACATGTAAAACGTACAATAATTAGTTTGATTTTCGTGCTTCAACTACCGAAGACTTTAATTTAAAACTTTTGTTTCAAGCGATAATAATTTTGGTAGCACTAATTGACGTGTTCTTAATGATGAACCAGCACAGCTTTAATCTCAATCTTCAATTCATGAAAGTTGAGGTATTTATTATAAAGCATGCAAATTAAATACAATATTAAATCATTCGAAATGGTAGCACGAAGTGGGCTTTTTAAATTAATTTATTTAATATTGTTACCTTGATTTATTCAATGAATATAATATTTTTTTCGGCTTCTAGGACAATCAAATTAATTCTTTTGATGTAATTTATAGTTACCTCTCCACATCAACCTTTCGGATTTTATTATTGTAAGGTAAATAAAAAAATAACCTTCCATTTTTCAAATAAAAATTCAATTCTGGTTATATTTTTGGTATCGTTTCATTTTTAATATGGATAGGACATGTTATACAATATAGCACTAATTAAATGAAACTTCTGAATATATAGAAAACTATTAATGAGTATTTATATAAAATGTTGTTTTTTTTATGTACGAAAGTGTAATTCTCATTTCTCTTAAGACGACATCTTTGGTCGAATAGTGAGTACATAGGTTTTCAACTCTGAGGTCCTGGGATCGATTCCTAGCCGAGTCGATGCAGACAGTTTGTATGTTGTCTTGGATCTGAGTGTTTATGGCACCGTCGTTTCTTCTGATTTTCCATAACACAAGAGCTTTTGCTAATTACATTGGAATCCGAGTAATGTATGTGATGTTGTCCAATATTTATTTATTTATTTAATCTCTTATTAACAAAATACTAGCAATCCACTCTGGCTTCGCACGGATACAATTTATAAATAAATAAAATGAGTAATTCTGAGTAAGAAAACATAAAGTAGATCAAATGGTGACCAATTATAGATTCAAATTCTCATAATTTAACTGCGAATGTTAAAATTTTATTGATACTTGTCGGGCACAGCCTGTAATCCGACGAACAGTATCGTAATAGAATGAACTTTGGAAACGTCATAGAGAATTTAAATATATATATAAACGACCATGATATTCAAAGAAAGGTTTTTGGTAAAGTGTAATTTGATGAGATATATATACAACAACAACAGCCTGAAAATTTCCCACTGTTGGGCTAAGGCCTCCTCTCTCTTTGAGGAGATGGTTTGGAATATATTCCACCATGCTGTTCCAATGTGGGTTGGTGGATCCACACGTGGCAGAATTTCTATGAAATAAGACACATGCAGGTTTCCTCACGATGTTTTCCTTCACCACCGAGCACGAGATGAAATATAAACATAATTTAAGCACATGAACATTAAGTGGTGCATGCTTGGGTTTGAACCCGTAACTATCGGTAAAGATGCAGGCGTTCACCACTGGGCCGTCTCACCTCGCCTATCTACAAACCATGGTCTTTTCTCTATGTTTCAACCATTAAAAAACGCATACAATTATTTCCGCAGCTTATAAAATTTATTACATAATTGTAATTTTTTTATTCACAAATTACCAAAACTTGATAGTTTCTTAAAGGATTAATCTTAAGTAATAAAAAGTAAGAACCATCTATAAAAAGCATATTTAAAAATAAGTTTGTCTTGGTATGTGGGCGACATACGTTGGAACAATAAGAAATATTAATCAACATCACAAAAACTTAGAAACTGATATATTACGTCCTGTGTCTGTAATTCACTGAAAAACCCTTAAAAACCACAACCAAATAATACAAAGTAGTGCTGCTTAGTACTTGAATAAGTAATCAGCTCTATACATGCCAGCGCTCTTTTTTAATGGTATAGGTAGAGAAACCAGCATATGGGCCGCCTGATGATTAGTAGTCACCATCGCCCATAGACAATGGCGCTATAAGAAACATGAACCATTTCTTGGAATCCAATGCGCAACTAACCTTGGTAACTAAAATGTCCTTCCCTTATGCCTGTAGTTGCACTGGCTCACTCACCCTTCAAACCGGAACACAAAAATACTCTTGTTTGGTGGTAGGATATCTAATAAGTGGGTTGTACCTACCCACACGGGTTTACACAAAGCCCTAACAAGTATAACCACCTACCACAACTATAATGATAAAATTTATGTTCATTTATTATATAATGTAGAATGAATAAACACATTCAAAAATAATCTCATCAGCTCCCATAGAAAAGTACAAAACAATGTATAATACTCTTATTTATTTATTCCTTTCACAAGCATTACTATGAAAATATTTCCAATGAGTAACATTTAATCTCCTTATCCCAGTTCACATGTTACAAACAAATATATTGACACAATACCGACCTCTGTTAAGCTTTTGTAAAAATAAATATCAAAACGTGTCGCTAGCATCAAAAGCATTGTGAATACATAGAAAATATTACTATTACAATACGTGTGAATGAAAATGAAACTATATTGTTCATGAATTAGAGTTCATTTTGCTTTGTACGTCATTAAACTTCGTTGGAAACGGTGTTGGTGTCATATCATTATAGATTTTGATAAGGATCCTGTTTTACATAAACATGGAAAACTTTTATGATTAGATTTAAAAAATAAAAATCAAAATATATATTTTTTTTTCATTAAAAAATTTGCATCATAATATCTAAACGAGAAATATGCATTTAAACATTTACATTAACATATAACATATTATCATAATCATTGTATTATCATAAATAAACATTTTAACAAAAAGAAAAACCGACTCCACCTAAAACACTATTTTAAAACAAATGAATATGCACTAATAAGTAATAAAAATAATAACGTATTCAACATATTTTTAGAGTCCCCCTAAGTAAAACGAAATGAAAAATATTAGACTACTTAAAAGTCGATTTACGATCATATATTGAATTTATAATTATTGTTATATTTGGAGCCGGTGAAAAAAACTACTGACGAATTGATAACCTTCTCCTTTTTGAAGCCGGTTGAAAAAAGTGAAAATTCTGGCTTATATATAACGGAGTAAGCATGTCCGAGCCCGTTTTTAAAAAACATGACGTCAGCATAGCTGACGTCACGAGTATCAGGGTTTCGATCTTTATCCATCCTCGGAGGTTTGAAATTAAACTCAGGGAATATTCTTCTCTAATTTAATCCAATATGAGGCGGTCCGATCGCTCCGACGGCTCGACCAAGCCTGTCGACACCGGCGGGCGCTTGGTCTTTTATAACAAAAATAGGTGAGTAGACTTATTCACTCAAGATAACAGCTGTTTACAAACACTAAAATATTTTAGACTAATTCAACATTTCAAAAGTCACTAAAAATTATTAACTTAACAATCTACCAGTTTTAAATTATTATTAAAATAATCATTTCTGGACACGTGTTTTTCTTAAATTCGTGGTTTCGCGCCGACATATATAAATAATTGTCTACTTTTTCACTTTATAGTAAGAAAATGACATCCTGTAAATCGCCCACAAATTGGAACAGGTATAAGCCTTGATAAGATATCGTGTATCAAGCTTTTCCGCTTCTCCATACTGGTTGGCGGAGTTTAAACTGGAACATACAGTTAGTTAGAGGTAGAGATAAATTTATATAAACACAAATCAAGCACACAAAAGTAAGTACAGTTTTCTTGTGAATCGTAATCTTCAGTTTTAATGAACGAGTCCTAACCCCCGATCTATTTCACTTAAAAATACACAACGAAAATATTTTTTATTACGTCACGTTGGAGATAATTTTTACTTGTTTCTTTTATGACATATTGCCTTTTTTACCAATGTGATAAAAGAACGATATCCTTGTAATATGATGATTCTTATAATATTATTCAAGTATATATGCTATGAATTTCCATATGTTCTAATGACCGAATAGTAATGAATAATGATTAACGTTGCTATCTAATAAATAAAAATATTGCTGTAGATTGCATTCATTGTCTTGTAGAGCTTAGTCGTATTCATTTATAACAATAACCTGTCACTTTCCCACGGCTGGGGTAAGGCCTCCTCTTCAACGCGGTTTAGTGGATACACAAATGGCAGAATTGAAATTTGATTTGAAATGAATTATAAACACAAATTAAGCTAATGCAAATTCAGTGGTGCTTGCCTAGGTTTGATCCCGCAATCACCGTTTAAGAAGCAGGCGTTATCACCACTGGGCCAACTCGGCTCAATTAATTTATATCTTACACTATTTGTATAAAAGCAAAATTCTGTTCACTTAACTTATGCTAAGGTTTGTCAAAATAAATACACTGGTCTACAAAATGTAACTTTTTGTGTGCCTTTCAATTGAATACTTTATTTTTATATTGCTTTAAGGTTACTGAATAGAAAAACAAGAATATGTTTTTTTAATTAGCTCTTATTTTGGAAATATACCTAATATACAAAATTTGGCTTCTAGTAACACGTTAAAGTACAAAATATTTTATTAAAAAAAACTATAATAATTATTTACTATTATTTTTTGCTTTTTAATAAATAAAAATAACTTTTTTTAATAAATAAAGAAAAATAACGTATTTATTTAAGATTTTCTTCTCTTTTTCGTTTGTCTTTTGTAATCACTGTTAGGGGTATCTCTTTTCAAATTCCAGCAGTAGTCCGCTAACATTGACGCATCCCATCGGCCCTGGTATCTCTTTTCCATTGTCGAGATATCTTGGTGGAATCGTTCACCATGTTCGTCACTTACATCACCGCAGTTAGAAGGGAAAAAATCAAGATGAGAATGAAGAAAATGAATTTTTAGGGACATATTGCAACCCAACTGTTGATACTTTTGAAGGAGATTGTTCACAAGTTCAGCATAATTTTAATTTCTGTTATTGCCCAAAAAACCATGAATGACTGCTCTGAAAGATTCCCATGCTTCTTTTTCCCTGTAAAACTGAATCAAAGTTTTGGTCCTTTAGAATCTCTCTTATTTGAGGTCCGATAAAGATTCCTTCTTTAATTTTAGCGTCGCTTATACGTGGAAATTTACTTTGCAGGTATTTGAATGCTGGTCCATCCTTGTTGAGAGCCTTTACAAAGTTTTTCATTAGTCCCAATTTGATATGTAAAGGTGGTAGAAGAATTTTTTGGGAATTAACTAGAGGAAGGTGAAAGGATTCCAATCTTTTTTTATGTAATGTAAAGATCTAGCCCGACTATCCCATTCGCACAAAAAACAACAGTACTTGGTATAGCCCATTTGTAAACCCAACACCATTGCTATGACTTTTAGATCACCACAAATCTGCCATTCGTGCTCTGAGTATGATATAGCATCTAGAATTAATTTCATATTTTCGTATGTTTCTTTAGTATGCACAGCATAGCATAACGGAATCGATGGTTGTGTGTTACCATTATGGAGAAGAACAGCTTTTAAACTCAATTTTGAGGAGTCTATAAACAGCCGCCATTCCTGTGGATGGTATTCAATGTTCAAAGCGTTCATCAAGCCATTTACGTTATTACAGAATGCAAGCTGGTTTTCGGATTTGAAATAGGGTATCAAGTTCTTCTGACGATATCTGTATAAACTGATTTTGACATCCGGTTGAAGCAAATTCCATTGCTTAAGTCTCGATCCTAGTAATTCCGCTTTATCTTTTGATAAATTTAAGTCTCGTATAAGGTCGCTGAGTTCATCTTGCGAAACTCTATGAGGTTCGTCACAAACAATATTGTCACCCACAAACTCTGACGATTGTGAGGCTGTAGACTCATTGTAGTCAACTTCCATTGAAATCATCGCTTCTTCAGAATCTTCCTGGTATTCTTCGGGAGGTCGAGGAACAGGTAAATCGATTCCGTGTGGTACAGGTCGCGATACAGAGGCTACGTCAGGGTATACTACGCTTCGTTTCTTTTTTCGTGATATACCGTGCTGGATGGGTGGAGTCAAGCAAAAGTAACAGTCATTCGCATGATTGGTAGGTTCCCTCCACATCATTGGTACACCAAAAGGCAATGAACGTTTCTTTTTGTTTAGCCACTTAATCAGATTTGTGGAGCAAGTTGTGCAACTAAAATGTGGTACCCACGATTTGTCTTGGTTTTTAATGTTAATTCCAAAATAATGGAAGTAAGCAGTTTCTAAACGTTGAGTTATTGAGCATCTTTGGTTAGTAAGGGTCACCTTACCACAAATGTAGCAAAAATTGTCTGCACTATTAACACATTTACGCGACATAACGAAAACTGTAGATTTTTCACTAAAAATGTAAAAAAAAACGGTAACAATTTCACGTTTTAACTGTTGAATAAAACACAGTCAGCGTTAAACGCAACAAACAAATGTGAAATAATAAAATTTCCGCGGGTAATCACTAAATATTTTGAGTTATCATCATTAATGTGATATATCTGTCGCGCTACCCGCTATTATATTTATATGGCATAAATGCACAATAAGAGCTAACTAAGAATTTTAACTTGTATATTTATGTTCAGCGAGTGGAATACAATCAATATAGTATATTTTCATGTAAAAGGTAATTTTGATGTAGACCAGTGATATTAAAACTTCGTTGAATTTTCAAAGATATAATTCGACGGTTCTTGTACTATGTCATATGTAACATATGACATAGTACAAGGAGCGTCCAAATTGGTGAAACGAACATACGTCATAATCGATCAAACGCCCATTTACGGATTTTGGATCTATTTCTTGACAAAGTTATTTGATATATTGGACAAACATATACCTTGTATGTTGAAGTGGGGAACTGACATATTTATATGAGTGATTAGTCCCTATGTGATAACAATACGCTTGCAAATCTTCATGCGACAAGTAGCGGAGTGAAATATTTAATAATTAAGTAACGAAGTCGAGATGGCCCAGTAGTTAGAACGCGTGCATCTTAACCGATGATTGCGGGTTCAAACCCAGGCATGCATCGCTGTTTCATGTGCTTAATTTGTCTTTATAATTCATTTGAGCTCAGCGGCGAAGGAAAACATCGTGAGGAAACCTGCATGTGACAAATTCCATAGAAATTCTGCCACATGTATATTCCACCAACCCGCATTGGAACAGCGTGGTAGATATGTTCCAAACCTTCTTCTCAAAGAGAGAGGAGGCCTTTAGCCCAGCAATGGGAATTTACAGGCTGATGTTGTTATTGTTGTTGTTGAAGTAACGAAGCATGATATTATACGTCATTTTGTCATTAATATGGACATTACTTAATTTATTTTATACTTTAATGTACACCACAAAGATAAAATAAATAAGTAAAATATGAATATAGTCTAAATAAAAGAAACGTACAAATTTAGCGATCTTATCGCTACGTAGCGATCTCTTCCAGGCAACCAATATTATAAGATGTCTTTTATGACTTGTAACTCTTCTGGCTTCATGGCTCGCATTGATGGGCCAACCACTAGTACCCATTAGGGTATTCTGGCACACATAGCGTGTCCTAGGTCATTTTAATAGAAAAGAGACTACCTCATTGTACATACATAATAGAATCTACATTATCTACTATCTATATAACTATACTATAATCATGTTCCTCATTCCCTGACCTCCAAAATCTCATCCTAAACAGAAAAGCGAAGGTCAGTGAGAAATATTTACGTTGTCACTAAAGAACAATGGTAATGTTCATTAACGTAATAAAAAATAGACGAATGCCTTAAAATATCATAACACTGGACAAAAACTAATTAGGGCAAAGTATACGACCCATAATCCATCACGCCCTTACATTCGCCATTTAATATGCTCTCTGTATCCACGTGTACCTTTACACGAACACATATCCTAAGTATCCCGAGAGGCCACGCCACGCCGGTCTGATTCTAGGTATCGGACTAACTTCATATTATTCACAGAACACCACTATCAATTATGCAACTCTATTTCGAGCCCAGGACGCTTTGAAACGTTATACTTCAAATAACAATCTATTGTTGAATCGTATCTGTTAACCAAGTTACAATATTAATAACAATGACGTTGCAGTTAACAAAAGGGAGATTTTGATGAATGAAGCCGTTAAGTCTGGATTTTAAAATTATTCGAAACAAAATGTAAAAAGTCGCAGATCGACCTTGAATTTTTGGGCTACTATCGTCAGCGCTCCTGACACAAGTTTGATGCACAATTGTAGGGTTAGGTTAGGTTAGTAATTCCTTAAAAAGGGCCATTGCTAATATTCTTTTTTTAAATATTAAAATTTCAGTTTATAAGATCAGTTCATAGTTACCACTGATTTGGCATGTAGACCTACCGGCAAAACTCAATACTACTTACTGATGGTTACTTCCCGCTAAAATACAGAGCAGTATACAAATCATATATCGTTTATGTAAACTGGCAAACAGTATCAATAAATAATAGTATTATCAAAACTGAAATTGAATAACACAGTTAAGTATAAAGTATCATAGAGAAATAATTGTATCATTTGAAGTCACTTTGATTTCAATGTCATTCAAGTATACAATATACATGTATAGTACGAAACAACTTAGAGTAGCATCGGCAAATTCAATAAAACCGATTACTGCCGATTTATACAACTCGATTCCATCCTCTCCATTCGACGCTACTCGTCGCTATAGAGTCTCGCGTCAGTAACGTCTCAAATTGACGAATATATCAGGTCAAATAATATTACAAGTTATTACGTTTGTGTAAAGATCATATCCACATAAGAAATAAATATTGATATTTTGGGACAGTGTACTTAATTCGGATGTGATCGGTTTTTCAAATTTTGCCGATGCTACATCTAAGTTGTGTCGTACTATACTATATTTTCTAGTTGTCATTGCGATCAGCTGTATAATAGAATTTGATGTACTGCTGTGACATTACAAAGTGGATATTTTACAATTCATCTCTTCTAGTGTGCTAATTTTTAAGGTAATCATTTAAATAATATTCAATAATATTAATCTCAAACGAGTTTATTTTTTGAAATAAATAGGCAAGCTTAAACACTGCCCGTCGACAACGCTGAGGTGTGAAGTCTTAATCATTCCTTACATCAATGCGAGATCAACTTTGAGAACTAAGTTATTATGTTTCTTATGCCTGAAACCGGAACTCATTAATACCAACTACTGCTGTTTGGCTGTAAATATTTGATAAGTAGGTGGTACCTATTCAAACAGACTCACTGAAAACCCAACTAACATAAGACTTCATACAACTATGCCTATATCATTTAACATACATAACATGAGTGAAATAAAAAGGAGCCTATTGTTCTCCAAGACTCAAACTATCTGCACACAAAATTTCGTCTAAATCGACCAGCGGTTTGAGCGTGGAATGGTAACTGATTTACTTTTGCATTTATAATATTATTATAGATTTAAATAAAGATTATCACACCACAACTATCATCATTCTATATTCTATGTAAAACAGTTTATTTTTTTATTTATTTATTTATTTCTTTTTATAATAAAACATACACATTAATATATAGTTACATCCTCCAATAGCAATATACTCGAATATCACACAGATTAATTATTAAAATTTCAATCAACAACTCGACGTGTTGGTCATAGTAATGAATTGAATATAAAATTATATATTATTTAGTTACGATTAACAGCGGCAATATTAATAGTACATGAAATGTACTTTCTCTCTTTCTATCTGTTTCTCCTCTACCAGGTCGCCTGGAAGAGTTTACTTAAGAGCTGTATTAGCTATAAGGCTAATATTTAGATTTGATGTATATGTTACTGTAAGATTACAAACATCGTAAGATTGTAAACTGTCTAAATATTATATACCGTGAAATATGAATATAATATGATCGTAATTTAATCCATTATTTTTTGATATCTTACGATGACATTTACGAACATCTCTGGAGAGACTTGTATGGGAGGTTAATTTAGAGAAAGATAGGATTTACTTCAAAACAATTAAGAAAACCCATGACACTAAATGCGACTTTTATTTTGCTGGAAAGATGCGTTTAAGCTTTTTACATGACCGTCGCAAACAAATCGCTTGCGCATGCTACGTTTAGCTAGTGACATAGGCCTTCACTCTTTCCCGGGATACTAAGATACTAGTCCCAGGATACTTATGGCGGGGTAGAAGTTGCACACAGCAACCCCGCAATATTAATAAATCTTCGTAAAAATCTTAAGTGCGCTATTTCGAAAACAACAAATCAAACACCGTTTAATTGTTAACTTTTATTTTGAAAAAGTTATTTACAATTTATGGATCGTTTTCTATTATTCCGTGTACGTTTTGCACGATAAATTCCAAGCAATTATTTCTGCTTTTATTTATAACCGTGCGGAGGTGGAATCAATACTTTGCAATATGCTTACAGAATTCATTGCTCCTTTATATTTGATGCTACGCTTACAGAAATACATTTTGTGTTATATAATATTATTTTTTGTTACCTACTGCGACTATCTTTCATTTTTTTTTTTCATTAAAGTAATATTAATAATACTAAAATTGACAGTGCCAAGTGATCTATCCGGCTACATTAACTCGTTGACTGCTAAGATTTCTTAGCGCACGTTAAATTTTTTTGTTGTGAACAATATTCATTTAGTATTTGATGGCATCGAAGCTTTTTTGTTTTTATAAAATAGTTTAAATATTAACATTGAATTGTGTATAAAAATGTTTTTTTATACGAGTCAATACATAATGTAAACTCAGATCTCGGTTAGTGCACAATCTTTGTAACATCGTGTCTGGATAGATTGTCATTGTTTGCCAGGGGACTTCAACTGTCTTACCAATTTACATATTCATGTATTAATTTTACGACAGAACACAACATGGCAATTCCCAAAATTTTGCTAATTCGATAGCGAACTTCATTGACTGTGCATTCATATCACTCAGCATCCCATTTGGAATGTTTTATGAAACGTCAAACAGTTACTATAGCTTAAATGTTTTTTTGCTTTTTTTACATTCCAAACTCCGATTAATTTTTTAAATGTTGAAATAATAATAATTACTGAGATTCTTGCCGGTTCTTCTCGGTAGAATCTGTTTTCCGAACCGATGTTAGTTTCACTTAATTGTTAAATGACAATTCAAAAGTGTTTGAAAAGCCTAGTTGAATAAAGTTTATTTAAATTTAGATTGAGAAATTCGATTTTATTAAAGAAACTCCTTAACTAAAAACGAGCCTAATACTAATCTGAATATTACTTCGAAAAATATAAATATCACTTTTTGCTTAGTGACGTTGAACGCAACGTATGGCAAGCGTGGCGAACTGAATCACAATTTTGAAACAATTTTGTTACGATTGCTACAAGTTTATTCACGATAAAATGGCAAAATGTACTAAAAACAGAATTATATTTTATCATTTTTGAAATTTACTTTTAACAAAAATAGTATTATGATTATTTTATCGTATGCCATTCTAAATTTATTTTAAACTGTCGAGAGTGTTAGTGATTGTTCTGGAAATAAGAAACAGAAGTTCACTATCTATTTACGGCAGCGATACGTCTTTTTCAAACTACAAGATAGAAAGTAATAGATATTATGTCATCAGAAATTGCTTTCAACTATTCAATAAGAGTCCAAGTTAAAAGTGTGAACGAATCCGACATTTTCAACTCATAATCATCCTTACAAGCCAGACAGTAAAGTTTATTTTAAAATGACTCATTTCCAAATGTTACGACGTAAATCTAACATCTATGTCAATTGGATGAAACAAACAAATAAGAATGCGTTATTGCATTTTATATTACACATGAGAAAATAAATACAATATCTAATATAATAAAACAAAAAGTATGTTTGAGAGCGATTTTGATATTATGGATACTTAGGGTTTGCGGACGTTGCAAGTAATCTGATAAAGGAATTAGGAAGACGTGCTTTATGGCGCTCTTAAGAGATTTCGTCGCATAGAAGAAAATTACTTAGCGCTTGTCGTATCATTTAGGAAGTTGGGCGCATGACGTCAATAAGAAAGAGATAGACAACTTAATACTTGAAGTTCGTGTTTTCCCAGCTGATCGAGAGTCGAAATTTTACAGATTAATCAAGTGTAACAATTTTCTAACTAGCAACCTGCTCCGTAGGTGATGAACATATCGCCATTGTCTATGGGCGGTAGTGACCACTTACCAACATGTGAGCCATATACACGTCCGCATATGGCTCACCTGATGCAATAGCATAGTTTATATATACATACCTTCCTCTCAAATCACTCAATCTTATAAAAAAATCCGCATCAAAATCCATTGCGTGATTTTAAAGTTCTAAGCATACATAGGAACAGACAGAGTAAGCGATTTATATTGTGTTATATATGAAATGATAATGATGATAACTAGCAATCCTACCTATTTTTAGATTTGATAGTTGGTGTGAGAGTTCTAACATCACTTATTGCTACAATTTAGCTTAAATGGACGTATATTTTTCTATATGCCTGTCTTATTCAATTTATTAATGAAATGTCTTTTGTCAAGTCAATTATTAAGCTTATGTGCCGTTTATTTATCAATTAATACAAGTAACAGCTCACTAGTCTCATCCCTCAGAAGGACCAATCGACGTCACCGTGAGCGGTTTCTCGACAATATTTATTACGCCTATAATTCGTTCTTCGTTGAGACATAATTTACGACCGCGTCGTTTTTTATAAAGTATCAAGATCACGTTACGTAAACACAAAATAGATATGGTAACTGGCTATGGTGCTATTAATTTCTTTGGGATCAGGTCAGGTCAGAGTAAGAGATTTTTTAATGAAGCTAATACGAAAAACCGAAATTATTATGTACAAAAACAAATATCGATTCGAAAGAAGAATTTCATTAAAATAAGCATTAATAAGTTTAAGTAAAACCCGCGAACTGAAAAATATTTTTTTGCTAAATACAAACGCGCCCGAAATCGCGGGCAGAGCTAGTATAATAATAAAATATAAAGATAATATTTCTCGACACAAGGGATGTCTTAGTACCCAAGGATAGTGGCGCATTAGCAATATAAGGTTAAAATTACTTAATGGGTCAATGTCTGTGGGCAGGGGTGAGCTTTAACCATCATAAGGTCCATTTTCTCGTCCTCTAACCAATGTTATGAAAAAACGTGCAGGGTTTCGATGAATAGGCAACAATTCTAATAAATATCAAAAGATACAAGTAATACATTAGGTAAAATACAAAACAATTGATTTGAACCACAGTAATTTGACTGAATTGCATGGTCTATCGTAAAAATACTAATACATTTTTTATTGGTTAAACTCAAATTTAATCATCATATAAATTTTCATCACCATTTACAACTGTAAATTTCCCACTGCTGGGCTAATGCCTCCGCCCCTTTTGAGGAGAATGTTAAGAGTATATTCTACCACGCTGGTCCAGTGCGAGTTGATGGATTCACATATGGCAGAAATTCATTGGTTTCCCCACGATATTTTCCTTCACCGGCGAGTTCGAGATGAATTATAAAAAGAAAAGCACATGAAAGTAAAGTAGTGCTTGTCTGGGTTTGAACCCGTACTCTTCAGATAAGATGTACGCGCTCTAACCACTGGGCCATCTCGTCTCATGCAATACAGAGCTGTTAATGTAAAAATATCAATCGCATCTACTTTGTACCATAAGCTACATCGTTCTATAGATAGAATGATTAATTATCTTGATGACCTATTACGAAGCGAAATTTGAACCAGCTTTAGTACGCAATAAAATGCTTACAACATGACTTTGACGACTACTTTTTGAGAGGAAGTAGCGGAGATTATTCTACCACGTTGCTTTATTAGGAGTTGGTGGCTTCTTATGAAAATGCTGCAATGAAAATTCAGTGATTCTTTCCCGGGTTTGAACCTGTAATCTTCTTTTAAGATTTACTAGTTTCGATCACAGATTCATTAATTTTGGTTACTGCCCAACAAACTTTATACCGTTAGTTACAGGCTTGTTTAAAACTTTAATCTTTTGAACCGTGTTATAATAATCTTAGTTATAGCTTGGATCGTTATAGATGAGTTAAAAAATAAGTTCTACTCCGACAGTGGTTCTAGAGCTATAATGGATGATGTTATGCAATATTGAGAGTAAGAATAGTGTTAATTACAGTTAGTGGAGTCAAGCTGTATAGCTTTAATCTGTCTGTAACACTCAAATCTTTACAACAGCGCCCGCTGACACTTACTGATGTTTATTGTTACTTAATGGTTGCTGTGAAGTATCTTATAGATTTTTAGGTGTTGTGATAACTTTGAGCTGCAGGCATGGGTTGCGTAACAGAGTTAGTCAAGTGTGTTCTAACACCAGATACTAAAATCGTTGCATAACTCTCTTATGAAGTTTCAAGTTTTAACATTAGTTTTGCTTATGCCTATAGTGTTAGTCGAGTACCTTTTTGAAGGCTTTCTACAGGCAATGGTGTTTTGAACAGAGTTTGCCAAGAGTTTGGTAACATGAAAATGAAAAAAGATGCCAAAAGTGTTAATCATCTAATTTTTGCAGGTTTAAGCTGTAACTTTGATTTTGCGAATGTACGTAGTGTTAACTAAGTGCATTTTAATGACATTCTAAAGGTAATGATGTGAATTAACACATTATAAGAACTCAAATAATCCAAAGGAATATATATGTCAATCTTGACATAAATTATGCGAAGTTATTAAAAGCATCTTTTATAATATAAGAAACAAACCTAATGAAAATATTTTCTAGTGCTTTAATTTGTTACATTAAAATGAAAAGTATACACACTTGGACTAAACAAAAGAAAACGGGTGGTGTGAAAAAGAGGATAAAACAAGAACGTCGTTCTTTTTTAAATTCTGTTACTGTTACGAATAACACAAATGAATCTGGAAATTCTGATGAAAACCGACTATATGATATTGATGAAGTGCTAACAAATAACAAAAACGATTTGCTACAAATTCAAAACATAAATTGCTATAATACGAATGATTTTGGTCAAGTTCGAGTAGTAGAACAGCAACAGGGTTCTGTACAACAAGATCAAGCGGAAATAAATAACATTGTTTTCGATTCTCTTCCACTGAGTGAGTCAGACGAAGAAAAGGAGGAAAGTAAGCCTAGCGATTTTGAAAAAATTGCTTCTTTAACCGAAAAAATAAGAAGGTGGTCCATCGAAGGCAATATTACCCAAACTAATTTGAAACGGTTACTGTCGATATTAAATGGAGGATATGTTAGTACAACATTACAGCTCCCGAAAGATCCACGAACACTTTTAAAAACTCCAAAGGATATTTGTATCAAAAATATTGAAGGAGGACAATATTGGCATAATGGATTTACTGAACCTCTAATTAATTTACTTAAGGATTTTTCCCTGGTTCCAGATACTATTCATGTGAGCTTCAATTTTGACGGTCTGCCATTATTTAATAGTGCCAAAAAAGAATTTTGGCCAATATTAGGCAATGTGGAGGGAAATATAATAACAATTGGGATATATTATGGAACAGGCAAACCAAAGAGATTAGAAGAGTATTTAGAAGATTTTGTAACTGAAATGGAATCGTTACTTCGTAACGGACTACTCATAAACGAAACATTTGTTTCTATAAAAATCAAATGTTTTGTTTGCGATTCTCCAGCAAGGGCATTCATTAAAGGTAAATTATGTTAAAACTACTAGAATTAATATTTTAATATACTTAAATTTATTTATGACCGCACTTTTTAAATGTTTTCATTCTAAATATTCTATACGTTGTTTTTTTTACGAATAAAGTAAAACGTCACGTCAAGAGCTGTTTATCTCATTTTTTCGTGATGTTGACGAGCGAGACAAAACTGTTTTAAGGTTATAATTTGCTCTATTGATATAAAAAACAAGGTATAATGCAGTGTGATTCCAATAATATTGTCTTGGAGCGATGACAGGTGAAACTTTTCATATCAGAAGTTTACTTTATATCGTGTATACCTACTACGACTACACAGCGTGTGTAACACGTGTCACGCTTGACTCTTCAGCATTTTCAATCTTAATTTACTGGTAGATGGATTAATAACTTAACTTGTTGTGATACGTACACTGTCGGCTGTAATATTTGAGAGTTAATTATTTATTTTATTACAAATTATCCGGGTCTAACAGACTAACCTCTTTTTCAGGTGTATGCAATTTTAACGGCAGACACGGCTGTTTAAAATGTACGACAGTAGGAGAATATTCTCATACATCACATACAGTTGTTTACTCTACAAAAGAGGATTCTCCAAGAACAGATGAACATTTCAGAGCCAAAATGTATGGAAATCACCATAAAAAAGATTCTCCGCTACTTCAATTGCCAATCGATATGGTACAGGATTTTCCAGTAGCAGATTCTTTACACCTCATAGATTTGGGCATAATGAAGAGGCTGCTTGTTGGATGGCGAGATGGCAATTTCGGAACATATATGACAAAGCTTTGTGCGCGAGATATTCAAATTCTAGACGCATTTTTGAAAAATTGTAAATTACCGTCTGAAATACATCGGACTGTAAGAAGTATAGATTGTCTTGCCTATTGGAAAGCGAGTGAATTCAGAACATTTTTTCATTATTTGAGCATTTTCATATTACCGGACATCCTTCGTGCTGATGTTGTTGAACACTTTTTGAGTCTTTTTTGCGCTATTAAGATATGTTCAAATGAATGTTACACAAGTTTACTGCGACTTGCCAGAGAGATGCTAAGACATTTTGTGGATCAGTATAAATATTTCTATGGTTCTCATTATATCACTAGTAATGTACATAATTTGCTCCACGTAGTAGACGAAGTGCAAAGATTTGGTCCTCTTTATAATTTCGATGCATATCCATTTGAGAATCAATTATATTTAATCAAAAGAATGTTAAGACAGGGTGACAATCCATTGGCACAAGTTTCTAGGAGAATTTGTGAGATGGGTGCAATTGATCCTTTGAAGACTGCAGAAGTCATGCATAATCTACCACATTTGACAACTAACAAGAATAATCGTGTAATTCACTTTAAAACTTTCGTGCTCTCTTTAAAGCCGCAAGATAAATTTTTCATGACTCACAATGATGATATATTTGAGTTAAAAGACTTGTCATCTGATATTGAAAAAGGGATTGCAATACATGGTAAAAATATATTGAACAAGAATGACATATTTGATAGACCTATCAGGTCATCATTTTTTAGCATGTATAAAGTAAAAGCACCTTATCTTGTCTCCGATGATATTATAGAAATGAACCCAAGTGAAATAAAATGCAAATTGGTTTGTGTGAGCCATAAAGACACAATGTACTTTCTACCATTATTGCATACGCTAAAGGCTAAGTGATGTTAAATGATATGCAAAATTGTTTATAAATAGCACTGCTCGTTCAAAAATTGACGCAACTCAAATTCACATTTTGAGTTGCAACAGTTTTGAACTGGCAGTGCAAAATGTTTTTATTAAATAAAGTATCAAACAAAAAATGTGTGCATTTTAGAAACAATAAAAATCAACAGTTAGGAAACTAAGTAATAAATTCAACAAAGTTGTTTTAACAAAATATTCACTACCAAAATTCTGCTTGTAATTGTTTTCATGACAAAGACATTAGTGTCAGATAAATCAACTTTACGTATATTAGAATATATTAAACCTACTTTAACTTTTACTGATACCTAATAAATGTAACCCTATTAAGTAATATAACAGTTTCATGATTTTTTATAGTCTAGAAAGTACCTTTAGGAACTACTACAATCAGTCTCATAACTAGCTTAGGTGAGTCGGTGTACCTACTTATTGTGGCGCTATCGTAATACAAAAAACATCTGTGGCTAGACTAGGCTACTCAACAACCAAAATATGATTTCATGACGATTACTCTACTACCTAAGTCGCAAAGAATATCCGGGCGCAGTTACTTTAAAGTTTTATATATATATGATTCCAGACACGGATGTCTTTTTATTAAGATGGCGCCCTTGTACAACCGATCATCGTAGGAATAGTTCAAAATATTGTGAACGATGCATAATTATTAGAAAACTAATCACTAAAAAATTAAAGTTATTAAAGATAATCATAGTCACTTTTTCATCAGATTCAAACACTAGTCTCTTTACCGATTATAAAGTCAGAATTGGCAATGCGTTTTGAGGTGCTCTGCATTGTATGGTTTTCCTTGTTTTCCACCATTTTTAGTTTGTCATTCTTCTTTATTTCTTTTTGTATGTTTTTTTTGTTTTCCGCTTTGCTTTCTTCTGCCAAATCACTTATTTCTTTATTATTAACTGTGTTCTTTTGTAATATATTATTTTCTTTATCATTGTTTTCCATGTTTTCTTCTACTGTATCACTTTTTTCTGTATGATCCTCCATATTCTCTTCTATTGTTTCATCATTTTCTTCATTTTCCTCAGCATTTTCTTCTTCGTTTATATCCTTATCGGAAATATTTTCGGATACCTTAATACGTTTTGCATTTCTTTTAGATGTCGATCGTCTTGATGTTGAGGCTCTTTCACATTTTGCCAACTTTCTTTTTTTAGCGTTTTTCAAAATCGTTTTGAAAAACATTTCATTATCTTTAATTGTGAATTTTTCATCCCACTGGTGCACCATACTCCAGAAAAAAGACAAAACATGCTTAAAACCCTTTAAAGGAACTTTCAATTCTTCACCTCTGCTACCCCCACTCCATGAGCAATCGCAAATAAATTTCCGTGTGAACAAAACATCAACAAGCATGTACGCACAATCTATGCCTTTACCTCCAGAACAAAGCATGGAACATATATTTTTTAAACGGTCTCTGAATCCTGAGTCCGATAACTGCTTTTCCAGGTTGTCCAAATCCTGAGCGTTATTAACTGTCTCGAAATTTGCTATCACTCAACTTTAAAACATCTGTATTACATGATGAAACTATCTGGGAAACTGCATTTTCCATTTGCACAGACAAAGCAGACACTTTTTGAATTAATCCATTTTGTACGTTGATTAGAGCTTGAATTTGGGCCATGAATGAAGAGGTATTATCCAGTTGTTGTTGTCTATTATCGTCAATTTGTTTTGAAATGGTTGCTTGGTTCTCTAAAATTAGTTTTTGATTTTCAAATATTTTTTCAATGTCAAAGCAAACACTGCTTTGTAAAGCAGATGTACCGACAATATCCGGCACCGAATCGGCATGAATTTCGGTAACTACAATATCATTATTATTAGTCGAAACGATTTGGTCGATCTGAAACAAATAAGAATAAATAAGTTTTAAAACTGCAATAATATCAACAAAAAAGTATAACACAGACCGTTTTTTACGGCACTTGATGGTCTGCCTCACCCACAAGGGGTATAAGGTTTTAGTCTGTATATCAGTATTAACTAGAGTGATATTCTAAGAAAAAAGTCTTTCCGCTCTTTAAGACCGTGGAAATAATGTATGTAGTAACAGTTTGACTTCAAACTATAGCCGATCAAAGTCGAATAAAATATAAAAAATGCAGTGAAAAAAATTTCCACCATACAATAAGTAATTCACGAGATATAAATTATTTTGCAAAATAGGTATGTCACTTCTTCGTGCAACGTATTGGGCAACCATGAAGCCGTTTAATGGCTTGCGAGATTGGATTGGCGGAGACTTATTAATAGCACTGTTGAAATTTATAAGTTCTAAGATATTGTTATAATTTGGTTTAGACATCCTAAAAATCATAATAATAAAAAATATCCTGTTTCAAACCCTGTCTACATATTTTCTGTCAAGTTAACAAAAACGCCAAGACAAAGAAACTTCAAAACGCAACAAACAAGAAGAACAATTTGCAAACTCAGGAGGCACCGCGACGCGCATTTTGATTGTTGGCGACGCGACGAGTAGCTTGACGTTACAGGTTGAGCGCGGGCTCGCGTGGTATTTCAAATTTGAAATTAATTTACATTTTTTACCATATTTTCTGCCTTTGAGTTCAGATCCAATGTCATTAATTTTTGGTTTTGTGGACATCGCTTCTGCCGATAATTATCGGCATCGTCGGTATCACTGTGCAGAAGCATTTCATCAAGAACTTGTTCTCCGTCTTCGTAGCTTAATATATTTGTTCGTTTAACTTTACATTTCATTACATGCCATTCGGGCAAAGGTATTGAGTTTTCATCGTTTATGTACCTTTTCGACTCTTTATTTGGCGGATATCTGAGGATATTGTCAGTTTCCCAACCCGAAGGAACAACAAGTAATTTCAATTTCTTTCCCTCCAAAGTTTGAACTACCTTAAAAGGCATTCTGAAACAATAATTATGATAAGAACAATTGAATAATTTGATTTTAAAAATTAAAAACAGTTGTTGCCATACATTGGTTACAATTCACTTCACTTATCACGTGATATCTGACGCCATTCAAGTCTGCACAACACATAAAACATGCTTCCGACTCAACGGGATGCCAGCGGCGAAGTGAATAGCCAACTGGGATCGCTCACGCGCCGCTGCCCGCTCTTGCGATCCCCGCGCGTCCCGCGTCGTCATCTCAACGCGCGCACACACACACATATACACACACGCACACCCACTTTTCGATTCTTTCATACCGCGGATTGATACAACAAAGCTATCGGTACAGTGGAAGTGTCAACTTACTAAAGCCTAAGCTAAAGATAAAATAAATAATAATTATTGAGTTAGGTTCTGACCTTGTAATAGTATCCGGGTATCAATGCGAGTCACTTAGTACGAGCCGCTGACACATCGATGTCCACCTCCGCGCTCTGACTATGAACAACTAAGTGTGAGTAAGGATCGGCGGAGAAATTAATAGAAATAACTTCCGATTATTAATTCTACAATATCGATGAGTAGCAATATATAGCTTTTATTTTTTACACATTCTGCCCTATGAGTCTGCTGACACTGTGGAAGACAAACTAACCAGCTACATTTATTGAAACAAAGTCACTGTCGATATGGGTTTAATAATGCATTTATTATTATTGCATTTATATACTCTTTTCTTTATTCATTTATTATAATATAAAAATATTAAAAATTCTACTTATAAAAAGTTATCAAATTAAAATGAAATTATAGACTTAAATTCATTGTTTCTTTACTGTTTGACACTTCATCGGTGGCATACAGTGAGTGGCATAGTTTGTTATTTTTCTACAGTTTCTAATACCACTCGTAACTAACGACGATACGGTGACAATATAGGTAGGCACCTACGACTATCAACAATCAGACAATAATAATAACAAACTTTGCCAAATATATATAGTAGTTAGTATACCAAAAAATCTGTAGGTATGTACTATTTTTATAGTGATTATTTTTTTACTATCAGGTTTTGATTACTTTATCAAAGAACCCTAATTCTATCAGGTTCAAAAATGTTTAGCCAGTCTTATTGTCTTCTATATAGTTAAACGCTTTGTTTGAGTCTATTATTGCACTCTTATGTATGGAAAAGACTGCACAATACTCTCGACTAAGGATGTTGTATCTTAAAAAGTGTAATAGATGCGTTACGGGAGAGCTAAAGCTGTAATGGCAAATTCGCCATTGTTTTAGTGAACTAACCTAAAAATTGACTCGTTTGATTAATATTTATGTACTAAATACTTCATTAATAATATTTATATTATCATACTATCGTTGCCACGTAACTTTACTTGCTAATGGCCGACAAAAAAACAAGTTGCTGATAACACTTTAAGACATCTATTTTATTATGCATAAGTTTTACTTTGAATCTTTAATTAATCCGGAGCGCGTTAAAATTAAGATGGAAAACATGGTATACACTTACCGTAAAATTACGGGCGCACCACTTTTTCACTTCTCACATAAAACTTTCCACTTCTTCATAAAAAAACTTGCTATGATAAGTTTCCCAAATAATATGACAGCGTCAAAATAGCCTCCATATCATGTTTTATTTTCTTTATGTCATTTTTATAAGTTTGATCGTTTTGGATTCCTTTGAAGCTAATACATAAAAACAGTACAAAAATAGTTCTCAAAAAGCGTTCATATATTTAATTGAGAATTTCTTAGATATCTAGTACGCGTTAAAGCGTTAACCCACTCTCTCTTATAAGTTTAACAAGTTTAAAATTCTTAACTGAGGGTTGTCTCTCACCTATTCTCTTAGCTAATACTTCTATGAGAACGTAGAACCGGCTAAAGTAATAGCTGAGGGCGAATTAACTCTCTTCTAAGTACTTCTAAACCTTAAGTAACACTGTTGTATAGACTTCCTGACACCTTTACCTGTAAAAAGTGGGGCCTGATTCATGGTTATAAGGGTGGTATAGAATCCTCTACCGACCTACTACAGGTATTCTTATCACTCTTAATTCTCAAATGAGAGCATTATAAGAGTGATATGTAGGCTATTTTGACGCTGTCATGTTAGTTGGGTGGTTTTGAGGTATGACGTTATTTCCTTCTCGCGTGGGCCGTGGAAACATGTGTTTCGTTAGTGTGTAGCTAGCTACTATTGTAACGAACTATTTATGACTATTTTTCTATGCTAAAAATCTATTCATATTATAAAAACGGAGTATCTGTTTGTAATATTAAAATACTTAACCCCTTTTTACTCAATGCATATGTATTACACGGTACATATACCAAAATAACATTTTTTACAATTTTTGTCGGTCTGTCTGTCTGTTTCTTCCGGCTTATCTCTGGAACGGCTCGATCGATTTTGACGGAATATTCACTGGCAGAGAACTTATAACGTAGGGAGTAACTTGGCTACAATAATAATTTTTTTGTAATACTCAAAGGCATACAAAGTTACGTGCACAGATAATTATAACCTATAATACTTTGGCTTGTGTTCTTCAAGTGTGTGGAGACCTAGGGAAGGCTCCCAAAAAGAAAGAAGAAAAGTGTCTTTGATAGTAAGAGCCCGGATTTAGTAACAGTAGTGTAACAAACCCCTTTTTTCATCTCAATAGAGTCCCTTTATCTGTCGTGTAAACAGTTTGATTTATAACTCTTTATCATTTCATATTAAGATACCAAACTAAACCCAGCCGGTGTAGGTTTCGGTAGCTTAACTTTTACCAATAATAGGGCTTTGCGAAAGCCGTTCTGGGTGGATGTATAAAGCTCTGCAGACATACCATGAGCCTCTTATAAGCCTATCCTCAGATATATATCAAGTTAGATGGAGCACACTGACCATTAAAGCTAAACCTAAAAAGCGAATAGAATTAAAGAAAATATTCGGGACATATTTTTAGTGCGAAACCTCGCGTCTTTTGTTTGATACCTCGAAAGTGCTGTGACGTTAATTATTATTAATAATTGACGTATAAACTACACACACTACCGGTGAATTGCATCACTATATTTTATCTTGTTTTCTATGTGCCTTTTGCTCTATATTCTAAGTGCCTAAAAACTATTCAAATATTCCAATGTGCGAAATATGTCTACTTTATCACGCTTATAAAAGTGCCTAGTCCGTCATGCTTTTTCCTTATAAAATAACACTGCTCTAATTGTTTATAAAAATTAACGAATCTATACATTGCAATGCAAATGGTAATATCCCTTTACAAATTTCAAGCAATTATCATTCTAACAACGTTACTACTTAAACATAAAGTAAACAGCCTGTAAAATTCCTACTGCTGGGCTAAAGCCTCCTCTTCCATTAAGGAGAGGGTTTGGAACATACTTCACCACGTTGTTCCAATGCGGATTGGTGGAATGCACATGCGTCAGAATTTCGATGAAATTAGACACATGCAGGTTTCCTCACGATGTTTTCCTTCACCGTCGAGCACGAGATGAATTATAAACACAAATTAAGCACATATGTATGATGGTGCTTGCCTGGGTTTGAACCCGCAATCATCGGTTAAGATGCACGCGTTCTAACCACTGGGCCGTTTCAGGTCATGAACATAAAAAGTCATCAATAATATTAAAATACCATATATAAGTAAACTTAATAATTAAGGCTTTTTTTTTAAAGTCCTCTTAAGACTACTTTTCAGTCTTTTAAATAATATAAATAAGTATTTATAATAAAGATACGCCTCAAGCGATCAACAATCCGTGATTGCAATTGACTTTTTTATGACTTAGCAATTTCTAGAGCTTACATACGAGTAATATTATTCCACCACATAGTTTACACACCACCACCAACTTACATCTACTCGTACATCAACTAATATCTTGAATTAGTTGCCAGTCCCTATTTTGTCAAATAAGTATTTTATTTATTTATCTTAAAATCGAATCATGACACCCTAAACGCCTATTGGATCTAAACTGATTAACACAAAAAAATATATTCCACCAAATACATATATGGTCCACCATTAAGAGGAATTCAGTGACATAAACATGCATAGAGGAATTATTTATTAATATAATCTAATGGTCTTTTTTCAATTGAGGCATAATCGTCCATTACAGGCTATTATTTTTTTGCAATCCGCTGATCCTTCCTCATTTTTCATTTAAACCTCAGTGAACTCGTCCCTTAACAGCTGGTTTTATATTGGGTATGTATAAACATTAACTAAAGTTTTTTATGTAATAGATAGGACGGACACATGGCCTGATGGTAAGTGGTCACCAATACGTCGTCAACTTTACGAACACTATCATCAAGTATTGTTGCTTGAGAAGAATCATACTAAGTATTGTTGCTTGGTGTAAAATATTTTTTCTAAAAATAAACACCGACTTCAAAGTGATTACTAAAAAATAATACGTGTTTAAAACAAATTATTTTATTATTTTTAGTCATCACTTTGAAGTCGGTGTTATTTTTTAGAAAAAATATTATTTTACTCTTTTTTGTGTTATTTTCTCAAGATAGACATTAAAAGTCCTTATGTAACAAATGGTTATTTGTTGATTTTTCAAAAAGCGCTGAACCTATTTCAATAAAACTTATATGGGACCACTTCTGTAGCATGATATACCAAACAATCACATAAAAAAAATTTTTAGTGAACCTGTACTTCTCTACATAAAAGCTACGAAGAGAGGTATAAATCCATATATTAATGTTGAAAGAACTATTTCCTAACTCCTAGTAATTGAGGACTTATACCTTCCATCATCAGCTCTGCAGTATAACATTATGATTGCCAGAAGCAAATGCTAATATAACTTCAGAAAATATGGAAATTCGGTACATGTGTATATATATATATGTATTTAATATATATATATATATATATATATATATATATATATATATATATATATATATATATATATATTAATATATATATGTATTCAGCATTCTCCATTTGAATGGCTACTTTGGCAATCGAAAATTCTCTGAGTGAAAAATGATCGAAAGATCGAAAGCATTAAAATGGGATGTTTCACTTATGCTTTCAAAATGTTTCAATTTTTCTTATATGTATAAATTTTTTCATTGTTGAGTGATAAATTTCAAGTTTGTTTACCTTCAAGAATAGAGACTTCGCATTCCTTAAGGCCGGCAACGCAGGTGCATTTCAGGTACAAGTCGAAATGTTTTGCAGATAACTACGGCCGGAGGTTATCGCATTCTATCAACTGAAAAAATACAGCGCTCCATATTATGCAGCCACCATATTAACCACCATTTAAATTCAATAAAAAGTATTCTTCAAATTCAAAAAAATTACTGACGGAAGTAATATTTTTCATCAGAATACGATAGAAATAGTTATTTCTAAAGATTAAAGTCTGTCATGAAAGAAGAACGAACTTACCTTTCAAAATATTACCATTTCGTCTAAAATAATTTTATATGATTTCTACATCATAAATCACGTGAGTTTTTGCTAGTCAAGATCAGGAGAAATTACATATTTAACCACAGATCCACTCTATACTGGCTTCCGCTTATAATACAATGGAACGGCAATGCGACTTAACCACAGAGGGATCAAGCGCAGGAACAACGGCTTCAGTATATTATACTCATTTGTTACAAATTGGACTCATTTATCTAGTCTAGTTGAATAACGTCAGAAAGGCACTATCGTTGTTTTGGAAATATCATCTTTCTGATTTGATAATAAGAGTTTAAAAAATAATTCAAGTTATTTATTTGTCAACAACAGACATATTCTGTAAAAAAATCCTTTCGTATCTCACTTGTGAAACGTTGATAATTCACTAATATATAAAGTGTAATACGCCATTTTGATACGCGTATCCTATATACATTTTTTAATTAACTAGCGACCCGCCCCGGCTACGCACGGATGTAATGCTGATACTAAATATACTACAGAATGTGATATTTACGACATCACCTTATAAACTAAAATTATCAGTGTTTTTCTACTATATTATACACAAAAAAGTTGCCCCTTAAATCACTTTATCTATTAAAAAAATCCCATCAAAATGTGTTGTGTAATATTAAAGAACTAAGCATACAGGCTTTGTTTTATACTACGTAATTATGATACAATCAATGTCCTATTTATCATTCGATCACTTTTTGAGTTACTTTTTACAGAATAGCCAAATAATTTTGATAATTTAAGAACATATTTCATGCCAAAAACAATTTGTTAGAAACATAAAGAGTACATATAACGAATATACATAATATTATTAAATGAACATAAAAAGACCCCTTACTAAATCTTAACTATGCTTGTCATTTCTCAAAAGTTTCAAAGTGCCGAAATGGTATCAAATGATTGCACCGAGTTTAATTTATAAGGCCTCGTAGCTTCTAGTTAGTACTGTAAACCTGATACTTTAAGTGCTGCCCGCCTCCAGCAACCATTTATAATGTCCCCAACTGTTCTTGAATAGATAATAGATTAAAGTGAGGAAAGTCGTGATAATGCTCCGAGCTTAAGTTTCAACTAAATAACGAATATTCTGCTATAATAAATTAACATTTAAACGTTCTTTTTTCAAAAATAATGTGACTGACCTAAAACAGTTTTCCTCAATTTTTTTTCGATCATTTGTCATGTAACGTTTTCATGATTCTCCGCAAAGTCAATAAATACTTCTTGGGACAAATCGTTTGTAAAAAATACATTGGTAGAAAAAGCATATTATTCGATACAAGATTTTATAGATGATAAAAAAGCGTGGACTTAATACCTGTTGACTTCCAAGCAGGATATATTAATTTAAATAAGTGTATTTACATTTAACTTTGTACTTTTAAATGTTAAAAAAGAGTAACTACTGAGTTCCTTGCCGGTTCCTCTCGGTAGAATCTACTTTCTGAAACAGTGGTAGCTTCACTTAATTGTAAAATGACGATTCAAAAGTGCTTGTAAAAGCTTACTTGAATAAAATTTATTTTTATTTGATTTTATTTGATTTGAATGATGGTTCATGCTCAAATATGCAATATATTTCTTATGTACAATATGCATGTAGAATTTGAGATTATATGACATGTAATTATCGCAAATCGGTTCCACTTCTGTGGCGCTTCTCTGTATTAACACGTCGATATTCACCGCAGAGCACGATTTTGTAATATGACTGGCTAGTATATATTTAAAACACAAGTTATTATAACTTTAAAGGGACATGCCTCAAAGTAAATAAATAAATAAATAAATAAATAAATAAATATGAGACAACATCACATACATTACTCTGATCCCAATGTAAGTAGCTTAAGCACCTGTGTTATGGAAATCAGAAGTAACGACGGTACCACAAACACCCAGACCCAAGACAACGTAGAAAACTAATGGTAATCTACATCGACTCGACCGGGAATCGAACCCGGGACCTCAGAGTGGCGTACCCATGAAAACCGGTGTACACACCACTCGACCACGGAGGTCGTCAAAGAGGCTTAGGCTTCTATTGTCAGCTATCAATTAGCTGCATTCCGAACTAGTGGTAGAACCACTTAATATAGTTGTTAAATAACGATTGAAATGTGCTTGTCTACTTGAATAAAGTATATCTATTTTTTTAATGGAATAGGTTGGCGTGTATGTCCCTTGTGCCTGTAGTTACACTGGCTCACTCACCCTTCAAACCGGAACACAACAATACTGCGTACTGTTGTTAAGCGGTAGAATATCTGATGAGTGGGTGGTACCTAACCAAGCGGGCTTGCACAAAGCCCTACCACCAAGCATAAAGTATGTGAGTACCAAAGTGAAATCGAGGTGAGATCCTACAGACAAATCACGTATACTTCATACAAATGCTGTTGCATTTATATCATGGTGATTGTTATGATCTCATATTATATAACAAAAGGAAGATGGAGCGCGCGGTACATTATAATCTGAGGTTTTGATAACGCAAATGTGAAAACATACTGTAGAATTATGATGATTCCTTAGAGATGTGAAGATGTACATATATAATGTAGGCAGCAGCTGTGAAGTTTTTTTTATTATTATACAACTACCTTGGGCTAACACGTGTCTTTTTTACTTTTTATACATTTTGGCTTTTTATATTTCTTGTTACTGAATTTCAGCAGATTTTCGCTGGAATTCGAAATAGTCACCTTCTTGGAAAACTTGGAGCACACTGAATTTACATATTTTTTATACATTATACATATATATTTTAATTTAATTTATAAATTATGATATACAGTGCTTTTATTGTATACATTTGCTCTCACATTTTAATTTCGCAAAAATTGAACGCTTAAGATAAGATCGTAAGATTTTAAATTTTATTAAAAAGATAAAGGATTCGAAGTTAGAAGATCCTAACTCCACAACTTACGCCTACAAGATCAAGATGTCAATATATATTAAAAACTATAAATAAAATATATATTAAAAAAAAACAAATTTGTTTCGATATTATAACACAAAAGATTCATGCATGCCACTTGATACACATTGTTTATTTAATTACATCAGTCAAAGTTCTTGATTACTAGCAAATATCAAAGACCTACATTCTATCATATATGTATATCAGCTGCTATAAACACCTATCTACTACAAAAAGAGAAAGTAACTACCGTTGACGGTTCTTCTCAGTAGAATCTACATTCCGAATCTGTGTTAGCTTTATATACAAACAAATCAATACTGCCATAAGCTTACTTAAAGACTAAAGTAGTCTTTAAGTAAGCTTATGATTTGATTTATCATTATTCAATTTCCACTTAAAGAAAATAGTAAGAATAGTATGTATTATAATTACAACTATCAATTATTAAAAACATCTCAAGCTGAACTTTGATTTTAGAGCAAAGGTTTTCAAATTCTTCAGCAAGTATTCCATTCTGATCGCAGCCAATAGAGCGCAATATCTTGCTTACTTTAGCGTAAAGAATTCGCATATTGTTAACATTTTATCTGGAAATGTTCTAAACACTGACGACACTAAAAAGGGTACCGTCCCTCGTCAAAATCCGTGACGACGTGACAACGCGCTTTAAACGTGAATTTTCAATACGATATAAACAAATTTATTGTAATATGAACTCTATACTTAAAGTTTTAAGGTCTATTCTCTAATGGGTACGAAGGCGTGACGATTTTAGAGGTTTCGTTAGGATGCATTCATGAATAACGCCCCCGTGATATGCTTACGATAAAGTACGTAACTACATACACATAAGTTTTATACCACAATAAAAAACCTTCAATTAATTTTAAGAATATACGATATATGGATATACGTTACAAATTGGGCGACATTATGGTCCGAAGAGAGGTCGTCCGTTCACCCATGTGTCCTCTTTCTCCATCCTTGTCAAATATTGTCATATAAAGACAAATCACGATTGTATTGTCTATTAAAATATATTCATAACTATCTTTATTTAAAAATAAACAATAACAAAAGTGTTAATTCATGTTTCAATCTTTTGTTTAAAGAACGGACTTAATAAAAATCACAATTGTTTTTATTGGGTGGTAGGATTGTGTGCAAATACGTCTGGATAGCTACCACCCTCTCATCATATATTTTACCACCAAGCCGCAATACTGAGTATTTTTAAAGGGTGAGCCAGTCTAACTACAGACATAACATCTTTTCTTAAGATTGGCGACTCATTTGCGATGTAACGAATGGATATTTCTTACAACACTATTGCCTATGGACGGTGGTGACCACATACCATCCTTATTTGTCCACCTACCTATTTCATAAAAAAATCAAGCAACTACTTATAAATCCACACATAAAGACGAGCTCCGCTAAATAATTGGCGTTCATTAGTGAAGTAGTAGCGTTACTCAACGCTCGTACTTACAACATGTCTTAGTGTGCGTGAGATGACTAAAATTAAAATAGAGACGAAAAAGTATAAATAAAAACGTATTTGTTAATACATGTCGATAATAATTCAACGTCAAAAGGTGCTTCGAGATTAAACCGATATATACGACGGTACAATTAATAACCCCAATCTGTATTCTAATAAATAATTGAAATATATATTACCATAAATATATATTATTGAAAACTCGGTATAATACGAACGCACGGTTAGCAGTGGGTGGAGGACCTTTCTTCAGATCTTGTATTGTCAAATACGAATATATCTTTCGATTGCGTAATAGAAGGGTATAAAGCGCCAATTAATTATTACTTTGAATAACATATTATGGTATTAGGTATATAAAGAGCTTCATTGAGGTCTAAGCTTATTTTATTCTAAATGTCATCATAATAGTGTGACTACAAAATTGTAACAAACAGATAAACAAACTGACTCTTACATTTAAAACATAAGTAAAGGTATATTTAGAAGAATTTTGTCCGATTCCGGTGTTTACTGCCTTTCCCGTTTACACTGCCGCAATGAAGATGAAATTTTGACAAATATTTAGTTCATTAAAACACATCTCTTGTTCTAAAAGTTCTAAAGCGTATTTAATGATATAAACCTACATAGCCCACGACTATTACTATAAAACTTTTTCTTCAAAATGTTATTTTTAAATTAATAAAGTATTAAATGGAAAAATCTCCAATAATGTTGTTTAAAACTACCTTTATTACAATTTCGCTGTATTAATAGTCCTCTACGGTTTCTGCTACAACTGTAGCGACCGTAGCACGTTCGTAGCTTAAATTATGTAGTTAAAAAAGACAGGCAATCTTACTTATATTTCGCCGTATATCGAGTTATTATTCATAAGAATTTTACGTATAGGTACATACTATTAAAACATAGCTTTTGTTTTATTTATATATTAACTACCTCGATAGTTGAGTGGCTAGGTTGTAAGGCACAAACTCAAACTGCAGATATGAGGTCCTAGGTTAGTGCAGTCTTTTAAACATTTATTTTATTAACTCTGCCTAGATTGGATATCACTAAAAGGTCTTTTGTTAAGAAGTTGTTGAGTCTGGACATTTCTACATTTTTGTACCTAACATAGTGTAAAGATCTTTGGCACTTTGCCTATGATATTTCTACAAAGAAAGTGCACACACATAACTATGCAGTATATAAATTTCGGTTAGCTTAAATGTCTGTCATGTCGTATTTTCTAGGACAATATCCATCAAAACAAAATACATTGAACCACAGTCAGAATGATTGCCCTTTTAAACAAAATGAAATTTATCATTATCATTATATTTTTTAAAGAAAAATCTAAATAATTTTATTTATGTATAGTTCTAATTTTAAATCTTCAAAAAACGAATGAAACAATGAAATATTACTGGTAAAATATTGAAAAATCTTAATCGTACTGAAAAATTAAAAAACTTTACGTGATATCTAAAAGTATGTCATATTTGGAAAAATATTTGACTAGACTTCACACAAATACTATTTGGGTAGCATTTATTTCTATTCTAAACATTGACCTAGTTTCATAAATAATAAATCATTGGCACCGGCTGCGGGTAACTGTCGGTATTACTATATTTCCATGTGAAATTTTAAAAGGTTGTTGGTGAACGTGCTGAGAATTTTACAGCCACACATTGGAAGTACATTGGATCCAATGTTTAGATTGGAAATCTTTTAATATCGATTGACTTAACAGTGGTCTATTACTATTGTGGCGCAGTAATGATTGTTTTTTTTTTTAAATCGTTATTGTATTTATTACAAGCTTTTATTATACTTTACCTACTATACTAAATTAAATTAGTTTTAGTACTCACTTTATTTTATTATTTACTTCATGAAGACCTGAAGTCTTTATTTTTGGAAGATTGCAAAGCAAATTACCGTATGCTATGAAAACTTCTTGTATTGGCTATTCACAAAGCTGGTTAATCGAAGCCGTTTAATAAAATGGTTATGATTATCGTGTCTATTAATTAAAAGGCTAATTAGGCTAGTAACTGCGACATACATGAGCCATCCAATTCAAATTTCTTACACACCTATTCATAGTCAAGTTCAAAAATATCAGTTGAAAAATAATACATAAAATAAATTATTTAATGCTTTTGATTATAGCCACTCAATTCGCAACGCTCTATCTTTCCTTCAATCAGATTCATCTTCATAAAATATTTATAGGAGTGATCTACAGCTGTTACGAATACCGAACCTCACGCCATCGCTTCATCGATCGGCAATTTTCGGCCACTGCAGCTGATATAAATTTATGATGCTACGCTGACGTCAAATTATAACGCGAGCTTAGTGTTAATACGTAACGTAATTAAAACTAATTAGTCAAATATATTTTATAAAATATGTTCTAGATAGTATTTGCTTCGAATTTGACTATGTTGTTTTTTTATAACAACAACAGCCTGTAAATTCCACTGCTGGGCTAAAGGCCTCCTCTCCCTTAGAGGGGAAGGTTTCGAACATATTTCACCACGCTGTTCCAATGCGGGTTGGTGGAATACACATGTTGCAGAATTTCTATGAAATATGTCACATGCAGGTTTCCTCACGATGCTTTCCTTCACCGCCGAGTACGAAATGAATTATAAAGACAAATTAAGCACATGAATCAGCGGTGCTTGCCTGAGTTTGAACCCGCAATCATCGGTTAAGATGCACGCGTTCTAACCACGGGGCCATCTCGACTCTTTTATGAATCTTGATTAAATTCCCGATAAACGCATCATTGATTAATTGTGATTTTTAATCTCAATGGTATAATATACGGTTGCTTTCAATGTAAGTCGTAAATTCAATTCTGTACCTAGGACGATCGCCTATTGTTTATAAAAAAATAGATTACATAAAATTGTTGTAGGAATAAATAAATTTGGTATTATTTTATTTGTATTTTGTTTATAAAGTGGTTTGCATACGTGGTTCAATGCAAAGAATATATGTTATTGCTGAAAATGAAGCCATTTCGTGTCGAGTAGTGCGCAAACAGCTCCGTATCGAAATTTCAAGCAATCATTGCAAATTTATGAATAATTTCGTAATCCACAAAGTTGTATCTTTGTAAAGATATAAATATATTTTTTTACATGTGTATAAAATAAATATCAAATAATTTTCGTTTAGATATTGTTATTCAAAATATCCCAACCATCAACCTACCTTATATTTTTAAAGTTGATAGTTGTATTTTGAGAAGATCTTGTTTTTAATGCACATATAAGGTTGCTAAATATTAATTTTAAAGCTCCACGCTTCACTTCAACTTCATCCAATAAACCCTCATTAGGTAACCTTATATTCAGCTAACTAATACAAATAAATGTATCATACATGTTTTTAAGACTATAAAGCATTAATATTTTCTTGAGTGGTCAAAGTCGCTACAGAAATACTTAATTCGTATTTCTTTGAACAAAAAACTGACATTCAAACAAAAAATATATAAAAATATCATGATTTATTGACCACATTTTTCAGTAAGTTGAAAGAGAAAGCCTGAAACTGAAGAAGCGACAACTTCAAAAGCAAAAAACACGAATAAATATTGAAATACAGTTGAAGATGGGAAAACTTTGATACGCCGACAGCCGTCGACTCTTTCAAAACTTCGCTGTGATCCTACGAGACATTACTGTGTCTTCAAAGAGCCACTTACGATTCCAATGTTGTTTCATAGTACAGAATCATTTTTCTATACGCTACCGATATATAATACGACTTTATATCGTATAACTTTCCTGAACATTATTTGTAATCTTTCTTAGGAATTAATTTCACTTAATAATGGCAACACTAATTGTAGAACTTTAACACTATATTTAGTTATGCGATTTATAGCCTCGTAACGGCATCTATTATTTATTAACACAGGCAATTATAATTTGTACACAAATATAATGAAGAATTTGAATAAAATAAATAATAAAGAAGAATGTATGTTTAGTTGTTGGTTTTATATGTTTACGTAAAACCTATTGGCGTAGTTGGAGATAAAACTGTCGGCATAAGTATTATAATATACAAATGTATTAAGCATTATTAGACACCTTAAATATCTTCTTTAATCCTTACGCCAAACGTTTTGTAGATAAAAAACCAATACAAAGTGATAAAAAACGTACGATAGTATAAATAGCTTTATTTGTCAAATTATTATAATTACAAAAAATAAATGAAATGTTAGCTTTAATAATAGATTAATACTAATTTGTTGAAATATGTTATAACGCAAACATTTAATCTTGATAATTGAAACTTACAACACTTAAACTCCATTTTGAGTTTCAAATTAATTTAACTTTTATGCCTTAGCTTAAGCTAGACCGTAAAGATTAATAAAAGTTAACATTTAACAAACCTAAACTATTTGCATTACTTAGTCTGCGTCATTCTTGTATTAATCAATCAATTTGTTTGATCCATCCATCACGATTGTCAAAAGCGTATTCAATAGAAAGTTAAATGCCATTAAGAATCGCAGAGGCTGATCCGATGTCAGATTCATTTAAATCTCTTCCCGCATGTTGATAATAGGGATAACACGTGCCCGGATTTTCACTTTATATGATAATTCTATGAATACCTGCGAATATTTTCATATCGAAGTTCTCACTCGTCTGGGAATAATGTTATTTTTTATTCTTTAATAATAATCTTTTATTCTAAATTATATAATATAATGTACACCAGGCATATAAAGTACCCAGTACCCTCGGTTACAGTGTATAGAATACTGGTGTCCCGCCCAGGATTTGCACGGGTGCAATAATGACACTATATATACTACAGAATGTAGTACATTTAGTAAATATACAAAGTTCATAGCTTTTTGTTGTTAGACAATGCAAACCGCTAAATTAAATTAATTCTGCAATATCATATTCGTTCAAAGTACATGCTTCAAAGGGCCATATTAATCTCTACGAAATGCAAAATGTATTTGCGGTACTTTATTGGATACACATTAATACTGGATTGCTTAAAATTATTTCGAGAATAATCCATTTCTTCTCATAAAGAATAAAGAGAAAAAAATCGTTATTGTGGGTTATACTCGTACATCTCTATGGCAGACTTTTTCGAAGTCTGCCATAGAGATGTATGTAGGTTATTTAAACTATCTCATAGAGTTCAGCCAGAATTTGCAGTGTAAGCGCAAAAAATATGACCTCTAAAATTATCAGTATTTCTTTACTGTAATATGCATGTATTCTACATATAAACATTCTTCTCAAAACCGCATCAAAATCATTAAAATTGTGTGCATATAAAGATTTAAGTATACATAGGAACACACAGATAAGCGACTTTGTTTTATACTATGTAATGATTACATACGTAATATTATTCATTGATTATAATGATTGGTTATGTAAAGATTTCAATTCTCATATATTATTTTATTCTAATATGTGGCTTTCATTCTGTGACATAAATCATTGAACGCTGTCTAATATTTACCGTCTATACTGTAACAAATACTTTGCAGCTACTTTACTACAAATAGCCTTTTAATTAACAGTCTAGCTGTTTATTAAAAGGCAATTTTGTATACAAAATAAGCCGCCTACATATTAACTGTGTACGTGTTAATTGCATACTAACAGGAACAGGATTTCTAAAGTAACATATATTCAAGGCAAAGTCTCATCACAATCAGATAAACTTTATATATCATACAGGATACGGAAACACAGAGAAACACTGATCATGTACGTACAAACGTGTTGTCGTGATAATCGTGCTGATCAAACGTTGAAGTTGAAGCACAGAGTAGTTTTTAGGCGGACATGTGTGTGTCAATATTATCTAACACACTGACACTTATTTCCTATTTAAAAAGGGATGATTGATGTTTTTCTTTTTTTTTATGGTATAGGTTGGTGGACGAGCAGATGGGCCATCTGATGGTAAGTAGTCACCATCACCCATAGACAATGACGCTGTAAGAAATATTAACTGTTCCTTACATCATCAATTTGCCATCAACCTTGGGAACTAAGTTGTTATGTCCCTTGTGCCTGCAGTTACACTGGCTCACTCACCCTTCAAACCGGAACACAACAATACCAGAGTACCATAAAGATTTTACCACCAAGTAAGTAAATTTTTTTTCTTATTAATAACAATTGATACGATTCATATATTCAATATTATATATGTTTGTGTGAGTGCCTCATCTAATTAGACGAAGTTTCGACAAATGAATGAGACAGTAAAAAATCAAGGCGATACTGCGGCTCGTAAACCGTCTCATTAAATTAAGCTCGTAAACGCTCCGAAGTGGCAGATTAAAGAAATAAAAATCCCTATTTCTTGATGTCAAGAGCAAACTTGCGACAAATCGTCAGCGGATATTGGCAAATCTGATATAATATAGAATTATCTGTTGTGTGTGTTAAGTGTCAAAACTCATCGATATTGTCCGAAGTTAATGAGATAAAATCCAGACAGAAATAAAATGGAATATAAGTGAAATTAATTGGCATGCATGTATCTTATTCTGAAAACCTCCTCCTTAAATCATAAGACACTTGCCCTGTGATAGGATTTACAGGTGTTTATTTTATGTTTTAGACAAGATTTGTATATATTATTCAAAACGAAAATTTTACAAAAGACCACAATTCGTGAATTTGTATTAAAATTGTTTTTATATAATTAAATATAATATACATTCGCCGTACAAATATTGATTACGAAATATGATATATTCTGTACATACGTCAATACATCAAACTTTTTTATTAACAGTCAGTGCAAACCAAATGTTCGTACAATGACATATAACAAGCATATATAGATTATCGTTTCTTTTTTTTACAACTTCTGTGATATAATTTATTTGATATTATGCAAATACCTTTAATAAATTATATTAAATGTTAAATGGCTACCCACAACTCAGGATTACCTGGCGTGGGCAAACCACAAATGAAAGAAATGTTGAAATTTCCTTTTATTATATAAATATTTTTCATTTCATTCCATTTTATACAGAAAGTATAATAACTATTTGCTGCATAAAGCACGTGTGGGTTGTAAATACTACCCACAACTTTCACTAATTAATTTGCCGCTCTACAATGATATTTTGCTCTGCCACGCCATTTAAAAACTGTGTAGGAACAGCTTAAAACAGACCAATCACCCATTATTATTTTACTTACAAACAGCTGATAACATTAAACTAAAGTAACAGCCTGTTAATTTCCCACTGCTGATGTAATGCCTCCTCTCCCATTGAGGAGAGGGTTTGGAACATATTCCACCACGCTGTTCCAATGCTGTTCCAATGCAGGTTGATGGCATGCACACGTGGCATAATTTCGATGAAAGTAGACACATGCAGGTTACCTCACAATATTCTCCTACACCGCCACGATGCACGAACACGAGATGATCCATATATATATATATATATTGGGCCATCTCAGCTCTTCTGATAACAGCTTTTTCTCAAATTGATAATGAATCTCATAGATTATTCAAACTCTCGACCAACAATATGGGTTCAATTCGATTTCAAATATGGTTTATCCACATTTGAAATTCAAATTAATGAATTAAGAAGATTATGATTACAGCGGAGTGAAATTGTATCGTATAGTTTAGAAAAATCAAACGATTGATCTTTTATCCCAAGTGACCCACACTGAGTTTAGCTGGCATATTTTTTTATTTATAGAATAAATATGACTAAATTGTAGTAACTGAAATAATATTTCAGACATACCTTTTGTACATTTGTAAGAGCTTGTATATAACCCAAAACATAAATTTAGAGTCATAGTATCTTGTATATTAAAGTTATATTAACAAACTGTCTCCTTATTCCACTAAGCCCTTGTTTATTATTATTATTTTTTTTTTATGTTATAGGTTGCCGGACGAGCATTTGGGCCACCTGATGGTAAGTGGTCACCATCACCCATAGACAATGACACTATAAGAAATATTAACTATTCCTTACATCGTCAATATGCCACCAACCTTGGGAACTAAGATGCTATGTCCCTTGTGCCTGTAGTTACACTGGCTTACTCACCCTTCAAACCGAAACACAACAATACTGAGTACTCTTTTTTTGGCGGTAGAATAACTGATGAGTGGGTGGTACCTACCCAGACGGTAGCCTTTATTATATAAAAAACGCAATACATTTTTACTGGCGGGACCCGGATTTTGAACCCAGGAATTCAAAATTCGAAATCTTATAAACAAGCTACTAAACTCAAGACGAACAATTTATATATATTTTTTAGTCGCATTTTCGCTTTGTATTGCGCCCTGTCTTATGTTTGTGCTGTTTTAACAGTAAGCCTGTAAATAACTGTTTTGCTCGATTTGAACCCTAAATGGTTAATGCTCTGAATTTCAGTTTTATATAGCCTTTTGCCATTGCCTACAGCTTTCGCGTATTCAACTTATATTATACTACAAAAATCTTGAGCTGAAATGACTCAGCATCTAAAACGCGGAAATTCTAATCGACAATTAAGTGATCAAACCCAGACAAAGCCGATCTTTTATGATTTGTAAATACATATAGAGAAAACCCACGTGTGTTTTTTATGTTATAGATTGGTGGACAAATATATGGGCCACCTGATGGTAAGTGGTCACCATCACCCATAGACAATGACGCTGTAAGAAATATTAGTTTCCGAAGAATAATAGAAGTTTCCGACTCCGCAAAGTCAATGGATCCTTCTTGGGGCAAGGTATCCGTTTCTATAATAAAATTCCGCAGAAATTTTTAACTTTGCCGTTTAGTAAATTCAAATCATTTGTTAAAAATACATTGGTAGAAAAAGCATACTATTCGATACAAGATTTTGTAGATGATAAAAAAGCGTGGAGTTAATACCTGTTGACTTCCAAGCAGGATACATTAATTGAAATAATTGTATTTAATTAACATGACGTTGTATTTTTTAAATGTTAAAAAAGAGTAACTACTGAGTTTCTTGCCGGTTCTTCTCGGTAGAATCTACTTTCCGAACCGGTGGTAGCTTCACTTAATTGTAAAATGACGATTCAAAAGTGCTTATAAAAGCCTACTTGAATAAAGTTTATTTTGATTTTGATTTTTGATTTTGATTAACTATTCCTTACATCTTCAACGTGCCACAGACCTTGAGAACTAAGATGTTACGTCCCTTGTGCCTGTGCCCACACTGGCTCACTCACCCTTCAAACCGGAACACAACAATACTGAGTACTGTTATTTGGCGGTAGAATAACTGATGAGTGGGTGATACCTACCCAGACGGGCTTGCACAAAGCCCTACCACCATCTGTGGAATTAAAAAGATGAATGATCACTATGAAATAACTTGGTGGAATAACCTCCAAACCTGCTCAGTAGAAAAGTTGAAAATATCCAAACGCTGCTGTTAATTTATCAAACAGCTCAAAAGTTGCTTTAGGTAAAACTTCGCAATTTATTGTCCAAAATTTATTTCTTTCATTTCTTAATGGCCAGCAACGCACATGCATACGCTGGTAATGGTAATGTCCATGGGCGATAGTCACTTTCCTTGAGATGAGTACAGCTCGTTTGCCGCATGTACCATAAAAAATCCACATTTTCAGATTATATATTCTGACAATAATAATTAATCGCCACGAAGCTCAGTAGTTACGCTTAATTAATTTTGAAATACAAATTTATGTAAATAAATTACAATTAAATTTATACAACATGCAATATTATACATACATAAATATGCAATAATGTGTTCTGCCTGCAAATTTTGCACTGCTGGGCTAAGACTCTGTTAAGGAGAAAGTGCGGATTGCTAGAATCACATGTAGCAGAATTTCGTTGAAATTTTACACATCTAGGTTTCCTCGTGATGTTTTCCTGAACCAAGAACATCAATTAAAAAAAGTAAAGTAACAGCCTGTAAATTTCCCACTGCTGGGATAAGGCCTTTTCCTCTTTCATTAAGAGAGGGTTTGGAACATATTTCACCACGATGTTCCAATGCGGGTTACTGGAATGCACATGTGGCAGAATTTCAATGAAATTAGACACATGCAGGTTTACTCACGATGTTATCCTTCACCGCCGAGCACGAGATGAATTTTAAACACAAATTTAGCACATATATATAGTGGTGCTTGCCTGGGTACCCGCAATCATCGGTTAAGATGCACGCGTTCCAACCACTGGGCCATCTCATCAATTATAAACACAAATTAAGCACATGGACATTCAGTCGTGCTTGCATGGATTTGAACCCACAATCATTGGTAACGCTAAAAGCTCTAAGCTTTCTTTCTGAGTAATATTAACTTTTTTATAATTATAAATTGCTGAGTGAAACCCCTTTAATAAATTCTGCTTAATCTAATTTGTTCTTTTTAATAATTGATTTGGTCTCGCTTGCAGATCGTATCTCTAATAACAAAACTTGTTTATTGCTATCCCAGGTTGCTTAGCATTGTATACATGTTATTTGAAATATATTATTAAGCTGCTTTAAATCACTTTTAGTCAGCCATACCGTAATTCATATAAACTTAATTAAGCCTTTGAAATCCGTTGAAAATAATATTTAATTAAGGCATAAAAACATTAACGCATAATATAATAGCTTCTCGTACTCTTTTATTATGTTATTCAAATTCGGGTTTGGATTAATTTCAAAGTTTTTCTCCCCGGGTCTCCTGAAGTGTGAGGAACTTAATTAATCAAAACAAATTAAGGGTCGGTCCCACCTTTTAGTCGGGAGACCTTACAGATTTTGTTTAAATAGATATGATATCATTTTCTTTATTTATAATTAAAAGGTCATATCTTATAATAACATCTTATACCTCCGTGTTCGAGTAGTGTGTACACTGGTTTTCATGGGTACTGTACTCCGAGGTCCCGGGTTCGATTCCCGGCCTAGTCGATGTAGAAAATTCATTAATTTTCTATGTTTTCTTGGGTCTGGGTGTTTGTGGTACCGTCGTTACTTCTGATTTTCCATAACACAAGTGCTTTAGCTACTTACATTGGGATCGGAGTAATGTATGTGATGTTGTCCAATATTTATAATTTATAATAATAATATAGATATATTTAAGTCGTTTCCCACTGTCTGTTCCTATGTATGTTTAGATCTTTAAAACTAGGGGTTAAAAACTACGGGTACCTATATATTTTTTAAAGTAAACCTACCCGGTGCGACGTTTCTAATCAGCTCTTTGACGCAAAAACATTGCAATATACGTGCATATTTTAATACTAATATTGCTCCCCCAATCTTTCAATTCGCTCGATTTTAGCATTCAAGATCTGAAGCATGACTGCATGTATATGTGATAATTATCTTATTACAGGTTCTCTAGCAAAGCATCGCATCTGAGGTAGTAACAGCGATTTGATTTTAATGCAAGATTGTAATACTTTACTGTTCAAAAGATAAGTCAGTATATGATAGAGTGATCAGCCAGTGTAAATATAAAAAAACATTAAGTTTTATAATCTGTGTAGTATGTATGCCAAAAAATACATTTTCATTATGATCCATTGAACAAAGATAGTACAATGTAAATTTTAATATTAAAAGCTAATAGTAATTTACATATAAAATGTATCAACAATTTAGTACAAGAAATTTACTTACCATAAAATATATTTCATAATAAAATATATATTCCAATAAAACGATAGCTGATAATGAAACAAAGGTCGGTACGTGAAAGTTTTTATCGTGGCTCAAAATTTGAATTTCAAATTTATCTTAATTTACATACATAATAAAGATGGTTCTGTAACATATCTGTGTATTCGAGGTATGGACGATGTTTAATAATATATAACTTCATTAATCCGAAAAGGGTAAATATCAATATTTACAATTAAATGTAACTTGGGTAAGTTTTACATACATTACATTAACAGCCTGTAGATTTCCCATTGCTGGGCTAAGGCCTCGTCATCCTTTGACGAGTAGGTTCGGAGTATATTCCACCACTCTGCTCCAATGCGACTCGGTGGATGGATATAAGTGATGTATATAATAATCAAGCAAGCAAAAAATACATAAAACGGCCCCTTCCATTACCCACCCATAGAGCTAAATTTATCAAAATCTTATTTTTAAACAGTTGTAAACAAGTAATAATATAAAACTCAAAATATCTATTTTGGAAAGTATCGAAATGAAGCATAATTTTCATTGTTGTAATATTTATAAAAACAAGTTCCATTTTTTCAAATTTCGAATCATCAATTTTAAAACATTTCATTCAATCATTTATTTACATAAGAATTATTTATATTGACGACATAATAAAAAATAGTTCGAAATTTAAAATAAACGATTGTACAAATAATGCTCTATTCATATGTGCGTCTATCTTTTGTATTACTTTTGACCTTTGCTTTTATTTACAAAACTCAAAACGAAATCCTCTGAAATAATGAACATAAGCTAGCAAAGGGCTTATCGCAATTGCAGAGCTACGAAATACGTTCGAATAAGAGAATTGCGTCATTCGAACTGCCATTTAATATTTCTATTGTTGCCTTTACTATAGCAGTGAAAAAGTCTGTTATACTGCTGAGCAATACCAAGTTGCCTTGATACTTTATGCACTACTCACTCATTATATTTTCCACCGCCAAACAGGAATACTTTGTATGAAGTATTCCGCTTCAAAAGGTGAGTGAGCCAGTGCTACAAGAGACAAAAGAAACGTAATAAATTTTAAGTTCCTTTTTCAATCATATATCAACAGATATACAAACAACATTGAATAATTAAGCTATTTTCGAGGCATTTTTACCTCATATGTGGCATTTCTAAGGTCAAACATTACACAACCACAGTGGAACCAGATTTCACTGACGATATTTCCAACTAGACTCCTCAGAAACGCATCTGTAAAATCCAATGTTACTGAGGGCAATGGTGGTCACATTCAATTGGATGAGATTTTCCTCCTCGAGAATACATAACAACAGAAATATATAGCAGTTTAATATATTGTATGTAGGAAGGCTCACTCACTCAGGCAAAAAGGATATATCATATTAGTTCCAAGGTCGGCGGCTTATTTGTCCGTCCATATACCTATTTTATAAATTTATGTATGTGAATGATTTATATTCAATTTTACACAGGCAATCCTTTCCCCTCTAGGCTACGTAAACCTTTTGTGTGAAAACTATCAACCCATCTAATCAAATTGTCCCCTAACATTTTCAACAATATTCAGTCTCTTTCATTTACATATTCTAAATACTTTCTGTGTCTACATATAATAAAATTAAAGTGTCTGTAATATTAAATAACCATTTTCTACTAAATACATAAGTATGTGTATACTGTACAAGTATACATACATCAAAACATATTTTTTTATAAAATTTGTGCGTCTTTTTCTCAGTCTGTATGTTCTAGCTAATCTAGGCTCTCCAAGAGCAAGTAATTTTGGATATCATCATTGAAAAAGGAGAAAGGCTTAACGGATAAAAAGGTGCTGTTGAAAAATGAAACTAAAAATCAAGTTAGTAAATCATCTGACTAATCGGCCAAGCCGATCACGGTTTCAGGGGTATTCTGTAGCTGATTCGCACGTAAGCCGCTAAAGTTACCTGCGAGCGTGGCGGAACACTTCCCATTCTTTTGTTCACTTCCCATTGTTTGTTTAGGTATTACTACTACTTGTTTCTTCGACGGAAAATGTACGAAAATTTTGTTTCTAATATTATCTGTCAGTATTGCAAGGATTCTATTTTTAAGCGGTACTCCCTTGTTTTATACGTACTGAACAACTGGCAATCAATACTGTTTTGAAACGTGATACCATGGCACATATGTACTACGGTAACACAGTAATCAAACTCAGTCAAAACTTTGCGATTCGCAACAAGAACTGAATCAGAACACCAGCTGGCTCAAGACGTATGTGCGAGATGGATTTCTACATACAATGAACAGTGAGTTTTTATTCTAATAGCTCATCTGAAAAACAACTAACTGAAAAACTGTTTATGTTTGAAAATTTGTTGACTGAAATGTAATCTCAAAAAAGCATTGGATTGCATTTGAAGAGATTAACAAGCTTATAATTTCAAGTTGCGCTCAGGTGTCTGAAGTAATGCTTAACCTTACTAAAGGTTAAACTGAGAGAAGTCATGCAAATAAAAGTCTTGGTGAAAAATGATTTGAAGAGTAGATTTGACTTGGAGTAAAACAAAGTAACTAACCTGGCTACATTTTTAAGTCCAAACTATAAGCATTAGTTTGACGATATTAGATTATATTTTGTTTGGTTTATTAATTTATATCATAGGTATTTTTTTTCAAAGGAAACTGTGCTTCATGTTTGAAAACCTATAAGACTGGTTCTAAAATAAAAATATTGGTTAACATTTAAGTTTTCAATTAAAATGTAAAACCAGTTAGACAGCACTCTTTGCTGAATAGACACCGTCTGCCAATGCGGCCTGATAGTCGACTTTACCGACTACTCGGAATATCTTTTCCGGGTACTTTGATGCAAAGATGCAGCTGTTGTAGATAAAATCAATGAAATGTTGCGATGAGATGCAATGAAAAAGTGGATGAGAGTTGGCATATTTATAGTAACGATATAGTTAAAGCGTTAGGGATTGACCGGAAAATAGTTTTGGCCCACTTGAGAAAGACCTGATACACAAAAAGGCCAAAACGATTTGAGTGTCACACAAGCACACTAAAAGAAACAATGAATCGTGTTCTTATTTGCGTGACATAAATAAACGGAACCATTTTTGAAAAGATCAATCACTGGCCACATGGCAAATGGATTAACTACGACACAGATTATGTTTAAAAGGCAGTCAAACTCCTCAGACTATAGCCAGATTCACTCACAACAGGAATTACTGTGTTTGTTTTGGAATTGGAAGAGCATCGTTTATTATGAGCTTCACCCGCCGGGCGTTACCGTCGATTCGTGTTACGATTGCCAACAGCTGATGAGCCTCAAGCATGAAAGCACGCCTGGAATTAATAAACAGTGAGGGTTTTTATCATGACAACGCCAAACCACATACATCTTTAGCCAATCAGCAAATACTGAGAGGTTGGATGGAAAATATTAATGCTTCCACCATATACCATAATGTACCCATTTACTTTCAAAAATTTGAAAATGGAATTTGGAAAATACCGAATATTTTATTTATTTATTTAATTGAAACCAGTAATTCATAGTACATTATTACAAATACACATACATATACAATCTATACTTATAATAAATCTGTAGAGAGACCATTTCTGTACATGAAATTTATTTAAAAAAAAACTATCAAGGGATGATAAGGGATCGCTACTGGTGCCAAAAATGCAATCAGTAAAATTTTTGTCTGTCTGTCTGTCTGTCTGTCTGTCTGTCTGTATATTCGTTATAGAAACAAAAACTACTCGACGGATTTTAACGAAATTTGGCACAATTATTCTTCCTACTCCTGGGCAGGTTATAGTATACTTTTCATTACGCTACGATCAATAGGAGTAGAGCAGTGAAGGGAAATATTGGGAAAACGGGAGAAGTTACTCCATTTTTTAAGCTTCCGTCGCGTGTGCAGCCTTAATGGTTAAAGCTACATAGAAATCATGTACGACACAAATGTTCTTAAATTATTATATAAAAATAAATTCCTCGACAGCATATGTCTATCTTTCATAGTTGACTCACAATAACACGTGAAACTTCCGGAAGCTTAGCAATTCGGCGCTTTCTGACTATATTTGTCTACTCTTACGTTTACAATACTCTCACTCATCCCTAATTACAAAAGTTCACATTATTACCTATTCAATAAAAAAAAAGAATCATGTAAATCGGTGTAGAAACACCAAAGTTATACATGAAATACGCTATAAGTCATCGCGCGTGAATACAGAATAATGCCATAAGGATTATTTTTGTGTATCGGTTGCCGCGTTCGACGCGCTACGCCGCGGGAGGTATAAAAAGGCGGCGGGTCCGCGCGCGAGCGCCCCACCGATTTCGTTCTGAGCCGAGGTGCGATCTCATAGGAGACACCCTCAGGACGAACTTTAGTTTTAATTTAGTTTTAATTCAGAGCCCCGCGCTCAACCTCAGGGCAGGGGACATTAGTCCTCGCCCGAAAGTCAGGTGACGCTGTGAAGGCCAGTAGGGCCAACAGCAATACACAACACACAAAAAAAAAAGCGCGCGAGCTTCATACAATATTTGGCTGTTGATGCGAATAGACGTTTAGAGTGTTCGACCTTATTGACAGACAATAATTGTTATTTACCAACCGTGCTTTTCAGCGCGACTTTTAGTCTAAGCATATTATTAGTTAAATTATAACTACTACTTCACTTATAAAGAAATAAAATAATAATATTAATAAAAATATTATTATTTTATTTCTTTATAAGTGAAGTAGTAGTAGGTACGCATTTTAGTTATTGTGGTAGTGTTTAATTATATTAATAGTTTATTTTCGTAATTATCATATAATAATTATTATTACTATATAAGTATATCATATAATTATTACTATATATGTAAGTAGTGTTTAATTATATACCATATTTAGTTATTATATAATATTAATAGGTTTCGTAAGTGTAAGGTAGCTTTGGTTACTGTTGATTGAAAATACACAATGCCACCTAAAAAAAGACCATCTTTATCTCGAAATTCGAGAGATGCTAAGAGGATGAGAAATGCGCGTTCTCAAGAATCGGCAGAGGAAAGAGCACATCGGTTAAACTCTATGAGAGTTAGTGCCTCAACTTCTCGAGCCAAAGAAAACTCTTCAGAGAGAGAGATGCGATTAGCAGCTGACAGAGAGAGACGAGCTACATCACGGGCGTCTCAAAGCTTTTCTCAACGAGAGCTGAGGCTTACCATTGACCGAGAACAACATGTGTTATCCCGAGCAGCTGAAACTGCTTCACAGCGAGAATTGCGTCTCACAGCTGACCGCGAACGACAAATTTTATCTCGCGAGTCTGAAACATTTACTGAAAGGGAATTACGTCTCACAGCTGACCGCGAACGGCATGCATTATCTCGCGAGTCAGAAACCTTCACTGAGAGGGAATTGCGTCTCACAGCTGACCGCGAACGGCATGCATTATCTCGCGAGTCAGAAACCTTCACTGAGAGGGAATTGCGTCTCACAGCTGACCGCGAACGTTATATATTGTCTCGCGAGTCAGAAACCTTCACTGAGAGGGAATTGCGTCTCACAGCTGACCGCGAACGTCATATATTGTCTCGCGAGTCAGAAACCTCCACTGAGAGGGAATTGCGTCTCACAGCTGACCGCGAACGTCATATTTTATCTCGAGAATCTGAAACTTTTACTCAATATGAAGACCGTTTGACAAGTTTATTAGATCTCTCGAAGATGAACATGAGCATGAACAACGACTAGAGTCGGTACGCGAACATTACAATTCTTTGAGACAAGAACGATTAATAAGTTTGTCTAATGAAAGATTAAGAATCGAAAATATTCGGTCTCTTGAAACGGACGAACAGCGAGAGGCCCGTCTTACTGCAGACAGATTTCGACATAGTCTTAATAACTTAGATGTATACATAGAAGACCAACCTAGAAATACGGTGGCATGGTCCGACAAATATAAAAGTGGGTTTGCTTATAACCTCACAATTGATTACAAATCATCTTCTGTAATAGGCGATATGAACGTGGTATGTTCTTTTTGTAATGCTTCAAAGTGGAGTAAGGAGTCGGCTGGTTTCTGTTGTTCTGGAGGCAAAATAAATTTGCCTTCATTCGAAGACCTACCGGAACCTTTGAAATCACTACTTTTGGGGGAACATGTGCAATCTAAACAGTTTTTAGACAACATTCGCACTTATAATAGTGCATTTCAGATGACATCCTTTGGTGCGCAACAAATCTCCGAAGGTCCTTTCATGCCTACTTTTAAGATACAAGGTCAAGTTTACCATTTGATAGGATCTCTTTTGCCTGAAGACCAACCTAAGTTTCTTCAAATATATTTTGTATCCGACTACGACGAACAGTCGAATATAAGAAATCAATATTTCCCGAATTTAAATGCTGAACTCATTTCACAACTTCAGAACATGTTGCATCAGGTTAATTCGTATGTATGCAGTTTTAAATCGGCATTAGAAGCTCTTCCTGGAGATCATGATAACAATTATAAAATTGTTATAAATGCCGATAGGCGTCCAACGCAGGAGCACCCTGGGCGTTACAATGCTCCATCCACGAATGAAGTTGCTGTGGTATTGGTCGACCAGGAATGTGATAGGCGTGATACAGTGGCGTAGCTATCGTAGGGCCAGGTGGTGCAGTGCACCAGGGCCCCGGAGTTCAGGGGGCCCTCTAAACTAAACCTTAAGCTTCAGAAGCTAGAAAATAACGTGATTTTTTTATTTGGTATATATAATTTTAAAGAGTAATTATTAGTTTAAAAATGATGGTAAAGATGAGGGCCCGATTCTTTTTCTATGCACCGGGGCCCTTCCTCACCTAGCTACGCCACTGGCGTGATATCGTTATCCGTTCTAGAGACAATCGTTTGCAACGTATTTACGAAACCCACAGAGCTTACGACAGTTTGCAATATCCTTTGATATATTGTCGAGGGGAAGATGGTTATAATTTTGCTTTATACCAAACTGATCCGCGTACAGGCGCACCTATTTATAATAAAAAGATTTCATGCCTTCAATTTTACTGTTACCACTTGCAAGTAAGACGGAATAGGTTTGTATACTTGCAACGTTTTCGTGGCTTATTCAATCAGTTTATTGTAGACATGTACGCAAAAATTGAAACCGAAAGATTAGTTTACATACGATCTAATCAAAGGCAGCTGCGCGCTGAAGAATACGTGCACCTTCGCGACGCCATGCAGCAAGATAATGATACGGTGAATATGGGCCGTTTAGTTATTTTGCCCTCTTCTTTTACTGGTGGTCCACGCTACATGCACGAACGTACTCAAGATGCTTTTTGTTACGTGAGAAAATATGGACGTCCCGACTTATTTATTACTGTAACTACCAATCCTAAGTGGGATGAAATCACTCGGGAGCTTCTTGAGGGTCAAGCACCGCATGACCGTCATGATATCATCGCAAGAGTTTTTCATTTAAAATTAAAATCAATGATAGATCTACTTACCAAAGATAACATTTTTGGAGAAGTATTATGTTACATGTATAGTGTTGAATGGCAAAAACGCGGCTTACCCCACGCACATATCCTGGTTTGGTTAAAAGATAAGGTTCGACCTAATGATGTAGACAGTTTAATCAGTGCTGAAATTCCAAGTCCGATTGCAGATCCTGAGTTATACGACATTGTTAAATCTCATATGATACATGGTCCATGTGGTGTATTTAACGGAAATTCTCCTTGCATGCAAGACGGTCGTTGCACTAAAAGATATCCAAAAGCCTTAGTGGATGAAACTGTAACAGGACATGATGGATACCCATTATATCGTCGCCGTTCAAGAGATACTGGTGGTTTCACTGTTGAAAAGCGAGTATCTGGACAACAGGTTATTTTAGACAATAGGTGGGTCGTTCCGTATTCTCCTGTGTTGTCCAGAGCATTTCAAGCTCACATAAATGTTGAAATGTGTAATAGTGTAGAGTCAATAAAATATATTTGTAAGTACATTAATAAGGGCAGTGACCAAGCTACATTTGCTTTGAGAAATGAACATGATGAAGTTACAAGATATCAGTCAGGCAGATATATAAGTTCTTCAGAAGCTGTGTGGCGGATCTTAAGTTTCAACATTCATGAAAGATTTCCACCTGTGACTCATCTGGATGTTCATCTTGAAGGTGGTCAACGTATATATTTCAACGCCGAAAATGTCACAGAACGGTTAGAGAACCCTAGACAAACAACTTTATTAGCATTCTTTCGACTTTGCCAAACTGATGATTTTGCAAAATCTCTTTTATATGAGGAAGTTCCATCGTATTATACCTACGATAAGCAACGAGGTGTCTTTAATCGAAGACGCCGTGGCAGGCCTGTAGATGGTGAGTCAGGTATTTTCAAAGAACATGTTCTTGGCAGAGTATACGCCGTTCATCCTAACAACGCTGAGTGTTTCTATTTGCGATTATTATTACATACTGTGCGAGGACCAACCTCATTTATAGATTTGAGAAAAGTAGACGATGTTGTTTTTCCCACTTATCATGCAGCTTGCCAAGCGCGTCATTTGCTAGAAAATGATCAGCATTGGGATGACGCTTTAGCAGAATCCTGTGTTAGTGATAATCCAAGACGGTTACGTAATTTATTTGTAACATTACTCACATTTTGTAATTTGTCAGATGCTGTATAATTATGGGAAAAATATTAAAACAAATTTTCAGAAGACTTTCTTAGAAATATATCTAACAACGATGAAGGCACAACTAATGATAATTTCCGTGATCTTGCCATAAATCAGTGCTTATTAGCTCTTCAGGATGAGTTAACAGCAGTTGGCGGTAAATCACTATGTGAATATGGTTTGCCAACACCAACCTCAGTCGGAGAAGTAACTAATAGGGAATATTCCGCAGAGATTAGCTACAACTTAATGGAACTGCTGACAACATTAGAAAACGGTATCCCAATAATGACTGCAGAACAACGTTCAGTTTATGATCGCGTGTGCAGAAGTGTCCAAAATAATTTGGGAACAATATGGTTTTTAGATGCACCTGGAGGAACTGGAAAGACCTTTTTGACTAAATTAATATTGGCTTATGTTCGAAATCAACGTAAAATCTTGCCGTAGCTTCATCCGGGATAGCTGCGACATTGCTACCAGGAGGTAAAACGGCTCACACAATGTTCAAAATACCAATTGATTTAGATTGCACGGAAAGTCCAACCTGTAGTATTTCAAGAAATAGTGACAAAGCTAAGGTATTACGCGAGTGTAATTTAATCATATGGGATGAATGTACGATGGCCCATCGAAAAGCAGTAGAAGCAGTAGATAGAACTTTAAGGGATATAAGACAAAATGATCGACCAATGGGCGGTATCACGGTTTTATTTTGTGGTGATTTCCGACAAACCTTACCGGTAATACCACGGGGAACCCGAGCTGATGAGGTTAGGGCTTGCCTGAAAAGCTCTTATTTGTGGCGTGATATACAGTCGGTGCATTTGACTATAAACATGCGAGTGAGAACTGGAGATAACCCGGATGATAGTCAATTTTCTGATACATTATTAAAGATTGGTGAAGGTACCTATCCACAACTACACCAAGGAAAACTTATTCTGACGCCTGAATTATGTTGTATAGTGCAATCTCAATCACATCTTATATCGTCAGTTTACGGTGACGTAACAAATATATTGAATAGGGACAATTCTTGGCTATGCGAAAAATCTATTTTAACTCCTCGCAATGATCAGGCAACTGAGATTAATAACAAAATACTGTCGAACATACAGGGGGAAAGCAAAGTTTATAGATCAATAAATAGAATGGTCGATGAACAAGAAACTATTAATTACCCGATAGAATTTTTAAATTCTTTAAATATGCCCGGACTTCCTTCTCACGAAATTTGTTTAAAAATTGGCATTCCGATTATTCTACTCCGAAATTTAAGACCACCAAAACTTTGCAATGGAACTCGCCTAAAAGTAACCCAGTTGCAACAAAATATAATCGAGGCTCAAATTTTAACAGGTTGCGGTGCAGGAGAAACCGTCTTTATTCCCAGAATACCCTTAATACCAAATAATTTTCCATTCCAATTTAAAAGGACGCAATTCCCAGTTTCGGTGTGTTATGCAATGACAATTAATAAGGCTCAAGGGCAGACTTTTCATGTTGCCGGAGTAGATCTCGGTGTCAGTTGTTTCTCTCATGGTCAGTTATACGTTGCTCTTTCCCGTGTTAGCAGTTCTAGAAATCTTTATGTTCACGTGCCGGACGGGTCAACTTTCAATATAGTTTACCCGGAAGCTTTGCGCTAAAGTATTTTGGTTCTATAGGTACTTAAGCCCCATGTGAACGTGATGAAAATAATATTACCAATACATTTTAATTTAATAACACACAAGGAGTTACACGTTGACGAAGTCACAGGCACAGCTATCTATACTTTTCTGCCGGAAGTCACTATTCCACGCGGACGAAGTCGCGGGCAAAAGCTAGTATACAATATAAATATGACAAGAAATGCATGTATCACACCTTGAGAAAAGAATCACAAATTGAACGTACAATAATTATTCTATGAGTACAAGCGCCTGAACTAGGCCGAGCCTGTGTCTCAGACGCTAGTCTCTTCCGATGAAGTTATAAAATAATTATAATTATATGAAAATAAAGTTACAAAGGTATACATACAACGGTAGTCTGATGACGGTAGAAGTCAGTTAATTATAACATATATATTAATTATTTTGTTCATCTACCGACTTATTTCTAATAAGTTCGTTTACACTACAGCAAGTGCGAACTTAAGCTAATTTTTTTACTATTATTATTATTATTATTTTGTATATATGTTTTTCTCAGCATGAGAGCTGGTATTTTTGTAGATCATTTACGGGCATAGCCAAGTAAATGATCTTATTTATGCATTTAATTAGGTAATACGTTCGATGTAGGTTCATCCTGAAGAAAACGACGGACAATACGGCATGTATTTAGAATGGCAGCTTTTTGCATGGTGATATATGTATTTTCTGGGAGTTGTAGTAATTTAATACTATGGTGTAGATGGTTAGGAATTACTCCCGTACTGGAGAGTACCAGTGGAACGATGTAAACTTTGTCCAAATTCCATATTCTAAGAATCTCTTCTTTAAGTTCCGAATATTTATGTATTTTATCTGCAATTGTTTGATTAATATTATGGGTATTTGGAACGGCTATGTCTATTAAATATGCAGTTTTATTCGCTTTATCAACTACGGTGATGTCTGGTCTATTGCAATAAATCGTTTTGTCTGTTAGTATAGCTCGGTCAAAGTACATCCTAAAACGGGGACTCTCCAGAACGGCTTTGGGTGTGTACTGGTAGTATGGTTCTACTTTTGGCGGTAACAGTTTATATTTAATAGCAAGTTTTTGATGTATAAAATATGCGATTTGGTTATGTCGGTGGGTGTAGTCGTTTTGTGTTAAAAGTGGACATGCATTTATTATGTGCTGAATGGTTTCTGGGTTTTTGTGACATTTTCTACATCGGTCGTCTAGTGCGCTGGGATCTTTAATTATATGTTTCCTGTAATTTTTAGTGTTGATGACTTGGTCTTGTATTGAAATCAAGAATCCTTCTGTTTCTGGGAATAAGTAACCTAATTTTAGCCATTTGTTTGAAGCTGGTGAATCAATGTGTTGTTGTTCTAAGTCTTTAATGTGTCTGCCATGTAGCTGTTTTTGTCGCCATGTATCTAGTTTTTCCTTTTCGGTGATATTCTTTAACTTATAAGTGACGTGCTTTTCTTTTAAATTTAGTGGTGTCATTTTATCGTCTATGTCTACCACTGCTCTGTGTATTGGACTCTCAGTTTTGCTATAGAAAAAAATTCTCAGGTTATTTATTTGGCTTTCCCACAATATTTTTAGATCAATTAGTCCTCTTCCCCCTTTCTCTCTTTTAATGGTCATTCTTTCAATGGCAGATTTTGGGTGGAGGTATTTGTGTTTAGTTAATGAAGTTCTTGTTTTAGTTTGTAAGTGAGATATATCTGTATTGGTCCATTTAATTATAGCAAATGAGTATGTCAGTATAGGAACGGCGTAAGTATTGAGAGCTTTAAACAAATTTCTAGAATTAAGTTTCTTTCTACATATGATATTGACTCTTCTTAGATATTCTGATGTAAGTTCTTTTTTAATTTGTGTGTGATTTATGTATTTGTTTTGTTGTATGCCTAGATACTTATATGTGTGGTTTATGTCCATTGCTGTAATATTTATTTCATTATTTATGTTATAATCTCCTTTCAATATCTTTCCATTGTGAATGTGTAAAGTTTTGCATTTATCAAGTCCAAACGTCATGTGGATATCTTTACTGAAGTTCGCTGTTATTGTTAGGAGGTCTTTCATATCATTATCTGATTTACCATATAACTTGATGTCATCCATATACATAAGATGCGTTATTGCTGTACTGTTAGATAGCTTGTATCCGTTTTTAGATTGGTTAAGTAAATGCGAAAGTGGGTTAAGTGCAAGGCAGAACCATAGGGGACTGAGAGAATCACCCTGAAAAATGCCGTTACAAATATGAATTTCATCTGTGATTATTTTGGAAGTCCCGTTGGAAAGGGATAAAGTTGTTTTCCATTTGGTCATGGCATCTTCCAGGAATGTTATTATTGTCGGGTTTACTTTATAGATTTGAAGAACTCTAATTAACCAAGAATGTGGTACACTGTCAAAAGCTTTTTTGTAGTCGATGTATGTTACATGTAAATTTTTACTGTGTTTTTGTGCTTGTTTTAGAATTGTAGAATCAATAATTAACTGTTCCTTACATCCCCTATGACTCTGCCTACAACCTTTTTGCTCTTCTGCTAATATGTTATTGGATTCTATATGCGATTTAATTTTATTGGATATGCAGGACGTAATTAGTTTGTATAAGGTTGGCAAACAAGTAATTGGTCTATACTGAGATGGGTTTGATGTATCTTCGCTTTTTGGTAGCATATGGGTTATACCTTTTGTTACAAAGTCTGGTAATTGAGCTTCTCCTTTAATCAGTTCTGTACATTTTTTAGCAAGTATCTCGTGTAGAAAAGTAAGTTTTTTAAACCAAAAGTTTTGTACACCATCTAACCCCGCAGCCTTCCAGTTTTTCATTTTTCGCGTTACTGTTTCAATATCTTCTCTTGTTAAATCTAAAAATTCCATTTCTTCAATACCTTCCCATTTTCTTTCCTCTTCCTTTATCCACTTTGCTTCTTCGTTATGACACTCACTTTTTTCCCATAATTCGGCCCAGTAGTTTTTGAGGTCATCTGTATCCGGTATTTCTGAATTTTTAAGGTTATTATTTTTGCTACCACTATGTTCTAATTGCCTGTAAAAACCTTTTTCATTAGTAATAAATAGTTTGTTGTCTTGTTTCCGCTTTAGAGCCTTTAAGTAACGAGCTAGTCTATGTGATTTTAGCGCTAATTTTTGTTTAAGTGTGTCTAAAACATCTTGTGGTGTAATATTATTCCCTTCGTGAGATGAATGTACTTTATTCTTACTTAAAATTAAAGTTACTTCGCGTATGATTTTCTTCGATCTATTGTTTCTAACATATTGGCTTAATCTTCCTATGTCCACTCTTAGAGCTGCTATGTCTTTTTCTAACCTAATTTGCCATGGTTGTTTTTCAGGTGTGACATGTTGTCTGTCATTATTTATTCGTACTTTGTATCCTATTTGCTTACTTATGACCATTGCTGTGCAGTAGATTAGAGTGTGAACTTCTGAAATAGTTGTATCATCTTTTACAAATTTGTGTAAGATATTTTTGTTAAATATATTGACTAGTCTGTATAGTTCTTTGTTTTCTTTTATCCTTGGTAATTTTGGTCTAATTTCTGGAATTATATCTGTGTACATTTCTAGTGTCTCTCGAAGTTTCTCCAAAAATTCTTTTTCTAAACTACCATCCATCATCTCATTTCTTAGATCTATATTATCTATTTGGAGCGTATCTTGTGTCTGTGTTCGTTGATTTACTAAAGGTGTTATATGAGTTTGTGTGTTAGGTGTTTGTATGTAGCTGTTACTTTGCGTAGTTTCTGAGTGTACCATAGTTTGAGAGGTTGAATCACTACAATTTTGAACATCTGGGTTTTGAATTTGGGTATTTACATGTCTATTTAATTCTTGTGCAACTTCTTCTTTAATCGCTTCGCGCTTATCCTTGCTGACATAGTTGTTAGTGAAAATGAGACGTCTCTGATCAGCAATTCTTTGTTCCGATATATGTGCTAAGTGTGGAAAAGTGTCAATAAAAGCCTGGTGAAGTGGTTGCCTATATGCGGTTATGTTTGATTCTAGTTGAGTTATTTTGTAGTATGCTCTTATTATTGCCTCATTGTGTTCTTTCGTCCACTTCATACGTGCCTGTTGTGTGGGTGTTTTTAAATTTCTGTTTGTGTTATTTGATGTAGAGATGTTCAATGTTGAATACTGAGATTGAGTATTTGTGGATGATATACTTTGCAATTCCGTTTTGACTTGATTGTAAATTTGGTCTATTGTAGATTGGGGTAATAACTTTTTTTGAATTATAGCTCTCCGCTGATCACCAAGTCGTTGTCGAGTTACGTCGTTCATATCAGGATACATTTTACTAAAGTTTTCGTACAATGGTGTAAGATATGCTTTTGTGTCAGTTTCCAATTTAGTAATCTCTAGATATTTGCGCAGGATAAATTTATTAATATCGGGACTCCATTTCCTACGCTTTTTAAGGCCATTAGTGGTGGGTGCAGGTTTATTGACAGAAAGCGTCGGTTGCACAACATCCTCTAAAGGCATGCTACTAGATGATGATGACATGGGAGAAAGTCTGAATGATGAGTTATTTGAAGTTATTGTTACGGTTGGGCTATTGCATGGAGACGGTGAAAAACACCCTCCTAGTTCGGCTGTAGCATTTTCGGGTTCATCCCCAGCGAGGGTCCGCCTGTTCAACTCCTCACTGCTGACGGTTCGCAGGCTGAAACATCCAGCGTCAGCTCCAGATGTGCCCCGGCGATCGCCCCCGGGCAGCGGCATTATACGTGATCGTTTACTTCTTAGCTCCATATCGATGGGTTTGCCATTGCCCTGTTAGTCACCCGCATAGTTAATTCATTGCGGGTGTCCGCCCCCCACGTGACTCAGGTGTTCGAGTCTGGACGAAAGGTTGGACTTTGGGGGGCTTATTATTTTTATTATTATGTATAATATTAAATGTAAATAATAATGTAACAAAACTACTAACTAAGAAATGATGAGAATGGAAAATGCCATTTTTATTTTGTTTATTTTATTTTTTATTATTATTTAATTTATATATCTCTTTATTTTATATTTTTTTTTTACAGCTTACTTACTAAATAGTTTTCGATTTTTTTATAGTCTTGTGTTTTAAGTCATGATGTGAGTATTTTTTTACAATCGTAAATGTTAAGTGGATGAATATTAATGGTCTTATTTCATTTATTATATAACAGGGGGGCGACGTAACATTGACATTTAGTAATAAATTTTGTTTTATAAAGAATTGTTGGACAAACCTTATCTTTGCGTCTGTTGCGTGTTTGAATTTGTGTGAAAGGAAGTTTTTTATGTAAAGACATAACAGTCTCGAGATTGTATAGTTGCCGAACAGACAGAACACCACAGTCCGTGTACAGGTTGAAGGTGGGGTACATGTATGGTTTAAATGTCATGACCTTGAGAAGTACCCGCTGAGCTCTTTCCAATTGCAATATATGTGTCTTACGAGCTCCACCCCAGGATGTTATACAATAGGTTAATATAGATTGTGCCAGTGCAAAGTAAATGGATTTAAGTAAGGGAAAAAAAAAAGTCTTAATTTTTTGAAAATATAAATAAGTTTTCGAGTTCGGTCAGCTAGTTGGTTGATATGGGGGCACCATGACAAGGTTTCATCGAGTATAACACCAAGATATTTTATAGTTTTAGTCCGTTCTATGTAACTACATTTACAATTGGTGGTGATTTTATCACAATTATGTAATTTAAATTTAAGGTGGTCTAGCTTTCGTAATGATCGACTGCTAATACCAAAAATCATAGATTTTGTTTTTTGGATATTAAGTGTCAAGGTATTTTTTTTTAGCCAATGAGTTACTTTTTGTAACCCTGATTCAGTATGTGCCTTTACCGCATCCCACGTTGAACCATAAAATATTAAGGCTGTATCATCTGCAAAAGAAAATACTTGACAGTTTTGTAGTTTTAATTCACACAATTGATTTATATAAATTAGAAAAAGAGTTGGACCAAGTACACTACCCTGCAGCACTCCATATTGTGTTACATTTGCATCATTGCTGAAGTAGTCATCTATAATATGGTATGCAGCATTTCCAAAATTTTATGAGGTTAAACATTAAGGTGGGTCTCTCCAAAGCTTTGGATCATAAGAACAATAATTTTTACAGCAACTTGATTATGACATTGCCTACAAAATGGAACATAATATACATTATGATCAAATGGAAATAAACGAGGATAAAAATCTTAAATTTTGGACATAAAAAATGAAAATATTTTTTCCTCAACCCAATATATGGCAACGATAGTATACGCGCCACATATATAAGAGAGTTATGAGCGACGGCGGAGAAGGGGTATGATGGCATATTTTTTCTCATCAAAAATATTTTTGAAATGAAACGCCTTCAGCGAGGCTTGAAAATTTCACGGTGTATTGAAGTACAGCTTGGTATGTGCATTTGGTCAAATCAAAGACAAATAAAATACCTTAAACGCTTGCAAACAATCTTCCTCGCTCTTCGACGGAATATTGAATAAGTACTTCTATCTAGTTACATATGTTTGGGTCGAAAATGAAACTTAAGTTCAGTTTATATCTCATTGGATGTTTTTAAAAACTTTTATACCAGTTGAACCAATTTGAACTTAATAGTTTTGAAAATTAAGTCTATTTTTCCATGTAAGTTGCAGCACACATGATGTGTTGTTTATTTAAGAAACCCAGTTACTGAATAGTGTATGATTAATATAAATTAGGATGATACACTGTTTGACTTATATTATTTATTATACGGTAAAGATCAGAACTCTTGGTTTCATCAGGTACACTTAATATTCAATATTATAAAACCATATAAGATATATAAAAAAAGAGTTGGTTATATGTTGGAATTGTCAAAGTCCAATAACATGGTTTGAGTAATATATTTTTACTATATTCAGTTAATAATTCCAAAAGGTTAATTACAAATAAATATTAAAAAATAGGTAATGTACAAATGATGACCATGTAGACCGGTAGCAAGAATGCTAGCAGCAACCCCATTGACTCGCGATTCCAATTCTGTGAGTGATAATGACTTGGGTCATTGTTCTCACAATGTCATATATTACAATTTTTATAAAAAAAATTTACTCTACAACTCCAAGATTGTAATCCAATTGCATCAACTCCAAATGGAATAAAGTCATAATTTTGAATAAGAAATGAATATTTTCTCAATGTTGGTCTTTTGTTTGAGGTTGGAACAGAGTATACGTTACATTATTTCTTATATTCCATTTGTAGTGAAACTCATTATTTTCTTCTTAGAATACAAAAAAGCTTCTAAAAATAATTCAACCGCGTTTTCGACTCATTGGTATGCACAGCAGTATTGCGGTGAACAATATTACTGAACGCAGCCTTGTATTTAATTGACGTATTTTGTCAGTCATTTGTCTTTTTGCAGCTATTGAGTAAATACTTATCCTTGGATGTCAAATGATCGCTCACTTAGTATTTCCTTGATATATTGTAAGCAGTGTCACATTCTTTCACCGGGTCAAGGTCAAACGTGGCTTAAGGCGTTGGCCACATGGGCACCCTCGTGGTTAAGGGTCTTTGTGGTTAAAGTTTAAAGAGACCTCGCGCTTCCTAACTTGAAGGTAGTCTTACCATTTTGGATACATTAAACTCGGCTTTGGATATTTTAATATTATGAAATTATGCAGGAAAATTACGGAAATAATATCTAAGCTGTTTCTTTGGTTTTGTGTGTACTTACATATAGTGCATATATGCATTGTTTAAAATGGAATATGTCACTTTGAAAAGGTCTCACATTATTGGGGCCGTAAATGGCGAAAACGGCTCAGACCATTGACAGATTGGTGTGTGTTCTCAAATCAGGGTATGTGTGTCCAAAGACGGAGATAGTTTTTCTTTTCTCAATCACTATTAAGATGTTGTTTGTCTGTATATATGTATAAAGTTATAAAATTTGAATTTGAATTCAGAATACGCTCGATTTACAAAGCAAATCAAGAAATAAAAATAACCCATTTTCGTTCACTTGAAAATAAAGTCTAAGGTTTTTTTTTTTTAATTCCGATTCTGTACAGAACTAAAATAAATAATGAAAAACATTTTATACTTTCTTTGTAAGTACGACTTATCGTTTATTTGTGGTACATGGCTTCAATGTTTTCATTCAAAGTTTACTTGGAAATATGTTTGTAAAGGGAAATAAATACCATTTCGGCTGGATGGAATAGCACTCGAATACCTATTGAAGGATTCTTTATTCTGTTTTCATATTCCAACCAATCAGAATTAAATATTAGACGACTAATAAAGCTACATACGATTGGGAGAGTTAAAAAAAAATCGAAACCTAAAAAACATTTCCCTGATTTTAAGCCATTATTATCACAATAAAAGTAGTAAAGTAACAGCCTGGTAAATTTCCCACAGCTGGGCTAAGGCCTCCTCTCCCATTAAGCACAGGGTTTGGAACATATTCCACCACGGTGTTCCAATGAGGGTTGGTGGAATGCACATGTGGCTGAATTTCGATGAAGTTAGACACATACGGGTTTCCTCACGTTGTCTTCCTTTACCGCTGAGCACGAGATGAATTATAAACGCAAATTAAGCACATATATATATATAGTGGCGTTTGCCTGGGTTTGAACCCGAAATCATCGGTTAAGTTGCACGCCTTCTAACCACTGGGCCACCTCAGCTCAATTATCACAATACACTAAAAAAATATAATATGTTAGTTTCGATGAAAGGCATAACTGACTTGGCTACTTAATTTAATATTTATTTTTAATCTTTTAATTATTGTAACTATTGAACAACTGTACATATAATATGGTTTATAACTAATAATTAACAGCCTTATAGAAATATAAATACTGTACAATTTGATTGAGTTAAATTAAACTGATAAATACAGAGGGTTACATTATTAAAATAATATCAATTAAATAATATTACACATATACAATTATATTAACAGAGACAGAACAACATCGAAGAATAATTATACTATCTTAATATTTCAAGTTATATACTTACATAGACCCAGGCACACGTACACGCATATACATGCGTGTACGTGTGCCTGGGTGTATGTGTGTGCGTCTTTGTGTGCGTGTGCTTGTCCGTGCTCGCGCGCGCTTGTGTGTGTGCGTGTGTGAATGTGTATATATTTGTAGTAAAATGTCATTATTCTTTTAATGTACGTATCATACCATTTATTAACATACTCCCAAATAAATCAGATAATACACCTACTACTTACGGGGTTTGGATGTTTATCTACAAAAATATGAAAGATAACAAAAATGATGTACGCTTTAATAATTCTCAATGATTACCGGTAATCACAATTACCTACAACTATAAAAGGTAATTTGAATTTGTCGGTGTGTTTAAATTATAACGGAGAGCGTTTTTAATGCTTTTGTTTGTTATTCGATCATGGTCACTTATTTCATGTCTCATAATATTTACAGAAGCTCTAAACATTTATTGTCTTTAGAAACATTAATATTATTTGTTGTCTTAAAATTTCGCGATTATTACACATTGAAATAAAACTAGTTATAACGGATTTGAATCGCGTATATTAATTATTTTTTTGGCATCCCGAAGTTTCGAGCACTTTACAGCGTTCGTGGTTACGGGTAGTCTAATATACGCGATTCAAATCCGTTATAACTAGTTTTATTTCAATATTATTTGTGTTATATATTATTTGTGTTTAGAATTATATGAAAATTACTTATTGACAATGATATTAGCTTAGCAAATCTCATCACACGTTACACGCAGGTTTCCGTACGATGATTTATTTTACCGCTAAACCCGGGATTTTCTATGAATACCAATATAGTTCTATGAGTCCAGTAACGCTTTCCATGCGCTTAGAATCGTTAACTTAGATTCATGTCTTGTAACTACTGGCTGATATAATAATATTGGGTTAATGACCTTGAAATTCCATAAAATTAATGCTAAAGTAAAGTCGCGTGTGAAACGCCGCGTCGAAAATAAATAGAATTCGCAAATTTTGTAGTGAAGTAACATTTAAAATACACTCACGTTCCGCTCCTCTGACTCGTCGTCTGTCTGTGAAACGTCAGTTGGAAAAGGAAATTAAAAAGTCGTCCGAACGAAACCTAATTATAACGCGCTCAGAAATAGATTTTAAATAGAATTTAAGATGCAATAATCGAATACGCCGTAGATTCGCGTTTTAATGTCCTGTCCTGTCTAAGATATACTGTGAGTATATCATTTGTTACATCGATCATATTTATAAATATTTTATATTAATAATTTCGTTCCGACGACCTCTGTAGTTGAGTAGTCTGTTACACATATTTTATATTAATGATTCCGATCCGACAACCTCCGTAGTTGAGTAGTCTGCTACATCGGTTTTTCATCGGTACACCACTCTGAGGTCCTTAGTTCGATTCCAGGCCGAGTCGATGGAGAAAAAAAATTATCCATTTTCTATGTGGTCCGGGATCTTACTGTTTGTGGTACCCTCGTTACTTCAGATTCTCCAAAACATAAGTGCTTTAGCTGCTTACATGGGGATCAGAGTAATTTATGTGATGTTGTCCAATATTTTATTTATTTAGTTTTACTTTTATTTTACAAGAGCGACGCCTTAGCCTAAGCCGAAGTTTATTTCACAAAAGATAAAATCTTAAATCTATATTCTTAATCCAATAGAAATAAAAAAGCTTTAAATTTAATTTCATTGTGTAAAATGACGATTCCAAAGTGCTCCCAAGAGTCTACTCAGATAAGGTATGTTTACGTTCGGTTGATTTGATTTGAATGGAAAATCAAATTCAATCCAAGGTTTATATTCCAAGCAATAAGCTATAACAACTTACAACAAATAAACTCCAAGGAGGTTTGAAATAAAATAAATCGTGTAGATTTGAAAATCGAACACAGAATCCGGACTTATAGCATCGATAATTCTTAAGCCTATCCACTTTGTTACAAACCTTTTTGTAATTTCAGTAGTTCGGGCTTGGTCAAATTCAAATTATGTTTTAAAATTTTGCTCCAATCTCTCTCTTTCTTTACAAAGCCACGCAATCGTCCAAATTGTTCTCTAATGACTCAATCATTTTTAAAATAAGAAATAGTGTTATATGCCAGTATTAAATGCCATATAAAATAATATTAATTACAGTTGTACAAATTATTGATCAATTAAATATAATAATAATTGTATATAATAAAGTAAATTCAATAGCAATGCTATATTCATAATATGCAACAACAATGTGAATCAATCAATTATTCAGAACCAAATGACAACAGCTCAGATGAGATCAGATCAGCTGAGATGGGCCAGTAGTTAGAACATCTTAACCGATGATTGCGGGTTCAAACCCAGGCAAGCACCACTATATATATACATATATGTGCTCCATTTATGTTTATAATTCATCTCGTGCTCAACGGTGAAGGAAAACATGTGCATTCCACCAACCCGCATTGGAACAGCGTGGTGGAATGTTCCAAACCCTCACCTCGATGGAAAAGTAGGCCTCAGCCCAGCAGTGGGAGATTTACGGGCAGTTACTTTACTTGTTTTTTTAAATGACAGTACCGTATCTGGCTAGGGTTACTCTCTAACACATTTGAAGAAAAAAAAAACAAAAGACCAAACTAAGAAATGTATAAAATTTTATTTAAAGAAACTGTAGTCAAGTTTAAAACAAAATAGACGTAACTCGTTGTATCTACGCGTATCGATTTCGTCACTTTCAATATATTGTCTCGATTCCCGATCTTTGGCAACATTACAAAGGTTAACGTTATTGGACCGGCAAGTCAGAGCCAATCTACTTGATACACGACGGCTCAGCAAACAGGTTTATCTCTTGTTAGTTTAGGATTCACACGTCACCCCTGAGCTGTATAGGTGAAAATATAAAAACGGTAGAAGATCAGGGTTGCGTTCGTTTTAACTTTTATCATTTGAGGACTGAACGAAACAAAATGAGTTAGTGTGTGTTTTTGAAACATGTATTGCGTGTATAAAATTTGAACATCATCCTATATAAAATGGTGTGTTTTTATAAAAAAAAGTATCCAATGCAGGTTGGTGGAATGCACTTGCGGCAGAATTTCGATGAAATTAGACACATGCAGGTTTCCTCAAGATGTTTTCCTTCACTGCCGAGCACGAGATGAATTATAAACACAATTTAAGCACATATATATAGTGGTGCTTGCCTGGGTTTGAACTCGAAATCATCGATTAATTACTCAATACTAAATTCAATTTTATGATAAATTTGATGCAGCAATTGCTTTTAAAAATCATTATACAACTTTACTAAGCATATACCTGATGTGATTGTTATTGTATTTCCCTTGCCAAAATTTCCTCTTTTTAGCTAGTGATTTACCTGCAATAATACAAAATTTATTTCAAAGTTATTTACATTAAAATTACAATAATAATGTTAGTCTACGGGCTATTAATATAAAACTGGGGTAAAAAATTTTCCCGTGGGTGGTAAAGCACGTAAAACCACCATTTAAAACCGTTCCGGTTGTGTTGTATTTTGCCATCGGATTATGAGAGTGCGAGAATAGAGTGTGTATCTGTGTTTACGTCCGAACTTGGGCACTATAGTATGTTCTGTGTAATTTAATAAAAATGAAAGATATCCCTTGGGATTGGCCGAGACAGAAGTCAGTGAAGAACACATAATCGCCAACACTTAGGGGATAAATAGTTTATCTCATTCTTTCATTATATTTTTTAATTTGAAAAAAGAAGACAGCGTTCTTAAAAAAATATTTCCGGAACCCAAATTTATAACCTATAAGCAATAAGATGCTAATATTAGTTACAAAAATCATTTTGTCCCAATTTTCACTTCATCTTTATTAAATTTTATTACATATAAATTATTATACACCACCCTAAAGGCACTACATTAATAATTAATTAAAATCTTCTCTCTAGTTCTGCAAGTTAAATTGATTAAGTGCTCATTCGAACCGAGCTACATTTTATTTGAAATTAATTCTTCATTAGAGAGATCGTGAGAGACGGAATATTTTTTATTGTTTCACTAATTGCAATTTCGAATTTAGTCGAATGCTGCACTTCTAATGCCTTTTTTTAAAAATGGAACGTAATACGTAAATATGAACGTGAAATTATTGCTGCGTCACGGGATACGATCAATGAGAGTTCAGGTATATATTTTGTTTTATTTTTATTCGTTTCTTACTCCACCGACTTTTGCGTCCTGCCTTTTTAAGTTTCCTTTTGTTATACCCGAGTTCGCGTACCCGTTTCGCACGCGTAGAATAAGGGTCTATTTGGAACGTTTATTTTGAAGGACAAACACACAAAGAAGGAGTTTTGTTTTTTTTGGCAAGCAATTTCGCGGGCGTATACATTTCAAAATGTAATCGTGTACAATGTATATATATGTACAGTCAAGCTAAGAAAAGGTTCGTCACCTTAAGATCTACTTTCGCGTGCTCAGTATGAACGATAATCTGCTTTACAGATTGAGAATGACATATTGCGTCGCAATGATTTGATGTTTAGATTCAAAAGGTACTAAGAGTTTAAGACTTGATACAGGAATTAATTTGAAATCCGACGAAGATCTTCTTACTCTGAATGTACATATTACATACGTTGTTGTCATGATAAATAATAATGAAAGTTACGTATTCGACCGTCAAATAGCAATGCTTCATTCTATTTCGGAATTAAGGTCACTCTCAAGCCAATTGTGATCCACTATAATTAAGGGCACAATGGATAAAACGATTTAGTTCCAAAATTGGTAGCGCATTTGAGTGATAAACGAATAATGGCTTGAGTCTCGTATAGTTTCTATATAAATGTGCTCATTCGCTTTTTTACCATACGAAATAAAAAGGATCATTAATGTATCGTTTATGCGAATACATATAATTATAGTGTATTATACTGCTAGTTTATTATTATTATTATTTTAAGGAATTTAGGCGACGTCATTGTATTATACGTGCTCTTTAGAGACTTTAATGTTTCTTGTGCGTATTGATCTAGACCAGGTTCCCAAACTTATTTTTTTCGTGTAGCACTTTCAAAATTTTATTGGTTTCGGTGGACGGTCGGTGCTGCTAAATTTCTGCCAAATTCTTAAAGTCGCCAAAAATTAAAAATTGTGTCGCTTCTGAGTTCTGTCCCTATATTCCGATAGATAAAATAAAAACGAAAAATAGTACATTTTCTAAAATTTTACATATTAAAGGAATAGAATTACAAGAAAAAATAATAAGGTAATATAACTATGCTTACAATTTTGCTCTTTACTATTAAAGCAGATAAATTTTTGTGGACCCATTAACATCTTATGGACCTCCATTTTTTATTCTCGCCTAAGTAGCCCCCCATCTTGTCTCCCGTGGGGATTACCACTTTGGGAATCACTGATCTAGACTTACTAGTTGGTCTGGTGATATAAAATCGCAAACCTCGAGGTTCTGAGTTCAAAACTTACGAGACAAATCCAAGTGTGTGTATGATGGGAGCTCACTTAGTATACTCCTTTAACGTTAATAGCCTTAAAGTATATGCCTTATTAAGACAATGTCGCAGACGTAATCATCTTCTGCGGTTTCTTTGATTTAGTAGAACATGTCTTAACATTTGTGAAGATGACAAAACTATGGAACTTCTAAAATATACATATATAAGACAATCCAAATATTTTTTTTTTTTTTTTCATTTCAGATAATCAAGAAATTAGTGATGAAATTTTTGAAACAAGATATAAATCAAATGATTAAAAACAATATGATATTAATTTTAACTATGTGTATAGTTGATGCTTCTTCTTGCTATATACAACATGGCCGTCCATCTACAACACAAAGAACAACTACAACTACATCATGTGACATATGGTGTCGATTAAAAAGAATTGTATTATACGCGTTACAACAATTGTTAAGCGATTAAACGTAGTATCAAAAAGGTATAGTCAGTCTTTTATTCATTAACTACAAACTAAGGTTTAAAGAATTTTATTATCAACAAAGAAATACATTGTCACTTATGTGATAACAATAATTTAAAGTGATGTTCACTTACAGTCCATCGTCGTAGCCATTATATTTAATATTATATATATAACATATATGTATAATTGTAGATACGCATAGAGAACAATTTAACAATTTACTAGCAACAGACAAAACAATAATCATGTTTAATTTATACATTGAACTTGGTCCCACCTCATACACTCAAATTAAATCATACTTATCCTCATACACTCAAAGAAAATAGAAAATTAGATCTACTTATTATTCAAAAAATAATCTAATAATTGTTTTTTAAAAGTATGTAATGAGACAATATTTTTGAGGGTACACTGTTATAAAGCCGCGCTCCGTCAAACCAAACTATCAAATTTAATCATAATTAATATAAATCACATCAAATCAAAATATACTTTACCCAAACAAGCTGACCATTCGCTGTCGAAACGCTTCGCCCTTGGAGTAGTGAAGCAAAAAGCTTCATCAAAAGTATAACACCTCGCCTCATTGCCTCCACTGGTGACAGGAGGGCTGGTTCGTTTTTTGCCCAGAGGATCAGAATTGCGATTCAACGGGCGAAATGCTGCTAGCATTCTTACCACCATTCCACGTTGTCAAGATTTATACAACTAACTAACTAGTTTTAGTTCATATTTGTATATATTTAAGCATTTAATGTTATTGATTCTTATGTTAGTAAACTTATGTTTCATTACGAGCACTATTGAATTGAGGTTTTACAAAATTGCACTAAACATAGTTCTGAATCTAGATTAAACAAGAAGGAACGATAAAAAACTCGGAAATTTCTCATTTCGAATACAAAATTACGTATACAAATAATTCAATATAAATTTGTATTGATTGAGTTTGTATAATATATATATTTTTAAAACGATTGGATTTTATGAGTCTGCAATATTTTTTCATAAGTTTATATGGTATGTAATCTCGTATCTCGTTCCGATTTGATTGACACTCCTTCGGAATATTTAAGTAAAGAAATAGAAGGCTTACGAAGTCATAATTCCCTGAATCCAAATTCAGTAAAAGGAATAGTACATGACGATGATATAGGTACATAGTAAATAGACCACAATAATAGTTGTGACGACGGTTCGTCAACAGGATTTCCTTTAGTGTTAAATTCAGAAAACCGACAGTATAACACAAGCCTGAGTTTGTATAATTAGAATTGGATTATGTATATGTGTTTTATTCATCTGCTCCGACAATTATATCTTGTAACTCTAAAATCAACTCATCATCAAACTAATCAAATGCTTTACTGTATCGTATTGTATAATATAAATAAATAAATATTGGACAACATCATACATTACCTTAAACCCAATGTAAGTAGCTAAAGCACTTGTGTTGTGGAATATCAGTAGTAACGATGTTACCACAAACACCCAGACCCAAGACAAAGTAATGAACTTTTTTTCATCGACTCGCCTGGGAATCGAACCCGGGACCTCGGAGTGGCGTACCCATGAAAACAGATGTACACACTACTCGACCACGAAGGTCGTCAAACAGTTTACAGTACTTACTTGATGTTGTTGTCTTGATATTAGTCAATGATCAAGATCCTTCCTAGTTGCTGTATTTAGATAATGTTAGCGACTATCTCTAGCCTCTACGATGCTGACATAGGATGTCATAATTAATTATATCACATTATTATTATAACCGAAACTATTTATTTTACATTAATATAGAGATAACTCGTCGCGTCGAGATGGCCCAGTGGTTAGAACGCGTGCATCTTAACTGATGATTGCGGGTTCAAACCCAGGCAAGCACCGCTTATTCATGTGCTTAATTTCTCTTTATAATTCATCTCGTGCTCAGCGGTGAAGGAAAACATCGTAAAGAAACCTGCATGTGACAAATTTCATAGAAATTCTGCCACATGTGTATTCCACCAATCCGCATTGGAACAGCGTGGTGGAATATGTTCCAAACCATCTCCTCAAAGAGAGAGGAGGCCTTTAGCCCAGCAGTGGGAATTTACAGGCTGTTGTTGTTGTTGTTGTTGTAGAGAGAACTATAGAGAACTCTCTATATTCAGGAAACTCATTGGTTTGGTGGTACGAATCGATGCATGGAATAACCATTGCTTTTTGGGATTTAAAAATAACTGATTTTGTTGAAATCAATAGCAATTCAATTAATTCTATGCATATTCAGAAATGAAGTAATTAAAATATACTACATCGTGGAAATAGTATTTAACTTCGGAACTTTTAATGAAATTAAGCAATCGCTTTCACTTCAACTAAAGTGTAAATTGATGTTAAGTTTAAATTGAGTCCTTATTTTAGTAACGTGACCCAATGAAATATAATAATGTGGAATAGGAATTAAATAAAAATAAAGTTTTCCTTCTCGGTATATATATTGGAAATATATCGAAAACTACTACTATATAAAAATGTTTTGTATAAAATTTGATACTAAAATAAACCGATACAATAATTACCTACATGATAACAGTTTTTTAATTATATATAATTTAACATATGTTTTATTTTCTGTTTCTCTATGTATGTATAGCTAAAAATCAATGTAAAGTAATTGTCTAAAAATATCTTACTGCTGGTTTAAGGATTTCTTCTTTCTATTCCGTTGAAAGGGAAGGTATTCCAAGGCGGTGCTCCTGAGCGAATTATAAAACATTGATAAGGGTGAAAGATCATAAATGCAAAAATAACAGTTTGTATATCTATTACATTTTACTTACTACATTACTCTGACCCCAATGTAAGTAGCTAAAGCACTTGTGTTATGGAAAATCAGAAGTAACGAAGGTACCACAAACAACCAGACCCAAGACAACACAGAAAACTTATGGTAATCTACATCGACTCGGCCGGGAATCGAACCCGGGACCTCAGAGTGGCGTAGGTACCCATGAAAACCGGTGTACACACCACTCGACCACGGAGGTCGTCACAATTGAATTGAATTTTATTACATTTGGTATGAATGGAAAATCGAGGATCAATTCTTAATATTCAAGCATCTAATACCCTCTCCCTCTAGAATAATAGTATTATATATATCATATAAAATGGTTAATTTAATAAAACCATTAATTTACCCTAACATAATCGGAAAACATGAAATGGTTAATATTATTTTATTCGTACAACTAGTCTATTTACCTAAAGCCATTGTGGACGGTGAAAATAACTAAAATAAAGTTTGTATAAATCTTTACATAGTATAAAACGTGGTCGCTTATTTTTGTAAGCTTAGATCTTTTAAACTACGTGACGGATTTTGATACAGTTTTCTTTAATAATCAGCGTGATTTAAGAGAAACGTTTTTTTTTATGGTATAGGTTGGCGGACGAGCATATGGGCCACCTGATGGTAAGTGGTCACCATTACCCATAGGCAATGACGCTGTAAGAAAAATTAACTATTCTTTACATCGTCAATGTGCCACCAACCCTGGGAACTAAGATGTTATGTCCCTTGTACCTGTAGTTACACTGGCTCACTCACCCTTCAAACCGGAACACAACAATACTGAGTACTGTTATTTGGCGGAAGAATATTTGGTGACTGGGTGGTACCTACCCAGACGGGTTAGCACAAAGCCCTACCACCAAGTAAATAGTTTATATGTACTAAAGATTATATTAAAGAAAAGCCTGTCCGACAAATTCAACTTTCCTAAGCAGATAAAACCAAGGTTTTTTTGTATGATTAATTATTCTTTGATATAAAATTATACTATTGTTGAACGAAAATGAAGTGACGTCACCGGACATACGACGAAACGTTACGGAAGATATCTGACAGGCGGGCAGGCGACGGCCATATTAGTTGAGACAGAGGATAAAAAGATTGATTTCAGTTGCATGTTTAAAGTATTATTATATGTTGCTGTTATTTTTATTAAATATGATTGTGTTTGTTGTTAATAGTATTTTTGTGAATAGTAGATTATACTATATATATTGATAGATTATATGCTTGTGAAGGCGATATGTTTGACTAGTATCATATGAATATACATATACAAATTACAATAACGATTTCATAACTAGAAGTGAAATATTCTACCCAGCTGCGTGTACAATTGTTTTTCATCCTTATCGAAAGTTTGAACAATGGCAATTGTTTGGCAAAATCCAACAAGTATATAAAACATAAGTCATGGGATTTTGGAAACAATAATATTGGTTGATGGCGAGATTTTCAGTCGGTGATGTAATATTCCAATGGAATTATGTCCTATATTGGTAAACTGTAATTAATATATTGGATATTGTTTAAAATCAAAAGGAATAATGGAAAGTAAGTACCTATTTGGTATATTTGATTTTTTTACTTACATGTATATACACTAACTCAACATGCGGTTTTACCCGCGCGAAATTTATAAAAGACACAAACATCCAGCCTCTGTTTTACTCCCTTAGGAGTGGAATTTCTTAAAACCCGTTCTTAATTTTTTCAGGTAGGTTGCTTATAGAGTTTAAGCAACCTACAATCGATCTAGAATATTCCATGTGATGTTATCTCAGTAAATATGAGATGGCGCTATTTTTGTATTTTTTTTTTTTTTTTTTGAAAAATGAACCGATTTACATAAATCTTATAACAGAATACAGCATGTTTTAATGAAGGTTTTATGATGAAATAAGTACCTACACATATCAGTTTCTTTCGATTTCGATTTACTTGATGGTAGGGCTTTGTGCAAGCACGCCTGGGTAGGTACCACCCACTCATCAAATATTCTACCGCTAAAACAGTACGCAGTATTGTTGTGTTCCGGTTTGTAGGGTGAGTGAGCCAGTGTAACTACAGGCACAAGGGACATAACATCTTAGTTCCCAAGGTTGGCGCATTGACGATATAAGGAATAGTTATTATTTCTTACAGCGTCATTGTCTATGGGTGATGGTGATCACTTACCATCAGGTGGCAGATATGCTCGTCCGCCAACCTATTCCATAAAAATAAAAAATAAAATTTCAAATTAAATTAATTTTTATTAGTAAATTTCGTGTTTTTTGTTATTATTTATAAAAATAAATCTGGATAAATCTGCGTAATGTTATCTCGAACGCGTTTATTTTTAAACACAAACTCTACTTGTAAATGCATAAAGGGGACATAAAAATTCACCGAAAGGTAACTTATTTAATTAACCCCTTTTAAATGTAAATCACTCGCCGTTTTCCAGCAACGAAAAATTAATATCGACTTCACTCACAAAACTTTCGTGATATAAAAAGTTTTGCTCATAAACACGCGCTTACTTCAAATCGATAGTTATTAAAAACTTTGGAAAACATTTTTAATATAATTATATAAAGAAACCGAGGAACAGTAATTATTCGGGTACTTCCTTTAAAAAAAAGTAACAAACAAAAAAATCTTTACTCAAAGCACTTTTTAATCGTCATGTTACATTGTTAAATGAATATAATAAATCACCAATTCGGAAAGTAGATTCTACCCAGAACCGCCAAGAAAGTCAGACTTAACTCTTTAACATTATTGTTTACCTCGTAAACTTAACTATTATAATGTTTCTTATATGAATTCTGATGGACCAGTAGAATTAATCTATAAGAACCACATATTATCCTGCCGTCAAAATGTAATAACAACCATTTATGATTTTGATGCGTATATCCTTGACACATTTTAACTTTTATATGTTGATTTTTGAAATGTATTTCATGATATTCTGCGTTGAGTTTCGAGTTTGCTCTTCAGAAAAGTAATACTGTTCTAGAAATAATTAACTGTATATTTTTAATTAGGTTGATACTTATGATGTATCATATTAATTATTTCATTTCAATTATGCTTATTAAAATTTTTATTTACAAAGTTAAATATTGTAATTTTATTATTTCAAGTGTGTACATACATTATATCTACAATTTCGTGTTCAAATTTATCCATTCCAGTTATATTCGTCCTTGCTGTTATATCTGTAGGAATATCAGTAAATGGCTACAAACATAAGTTCTTTTCTCAAAGTTTGGACACGGAACCGTCTCTATCGATTCAATACGCTCACGACCAGAAGAGTGACGTCATCACTAAGGAATGCCTCACAGAAATGTACCCTCGGAATTTATACAAATACCCACTTCACATAGATAGAAACGACATACCGTGCATCATCCATTGTGTGTTGAAGAAATTCGGTATCATGACAAATGATGGCGTTATAAATATACGCAACTATTATAGGAGGGTACAGGCGATACATAGATACGATCCGAGGATTTTGATATCTGATGTTGGGGAGACGTGTGCACAGAATATTAACGGGATGAATCTGGATCACGATGTGTGCAAAAAGGCGAAGGTGTTTAATGATTGCACGCAGCTATATGTAATATCTTACAGAGAACCGGATGAATAATTCAGAAGAGGATGAATGATGATGAAGCTCAGTTTTTACACTTTTGTATAACATTTGTATTATGTATATTATGTCTTATTAAATTGTATAATGTTTCTTAATTTTTATTTATATCTAAACGAAAATACACATGCATATTTATTTTAATAACATTGACAATTTTAAACAACTTAATCATTTGAAAATTTTATAATCCACGATTCATATCAATAAATAATTCCAACTAAAATTAATTCGATTAAACAAAACTCAAATTAGTCATATTTATATAACGTAATATAAATAGCACAAAATGTAAATAATATTTAATCACTGACGTATGTTACGTCAACGTGATTGCATCAATTATCCAGGGGGACAATTCTACTGACAAATCTTCATTCCGTCGCAATCAAATCAAAATATTATTGTTACCGTAGCCGTATTCCAAGTATACCGATCCAGTTGTAATTTGGGAGCAGAATCGAGAAAGTATCATCGCTGATAAAAATTAGTAGAATTTGCACTTAGTTACGATGGAGCTAAGGTTTATTATTGTAAGAAACAGTTGGATTGGAAGATAATTGGGAACGTATCGGAACCTCAGTGTGTTATAGATTAGTGGAATTGCTCCCCTGGGTATGAATTACGTCACTGAGTCGAATTTGATGCATCCATTCATCACCCCTACATATATCGTAGTTATATAACACACAAAGTGTATATCGAACACTACAATATCAAGTTTATGATAATTATATAAATTATATCTATGTTTTATATGATTAATTAAAATGAGTAATCACAGCTTACTTTTAATGTACTTAAAAATCATATAAGAGACTATTTGAATAAGGTATATTTTTTAATATAAATGATTAAAAAACGGTAAAACAGAAGAACATTTCTCATACAAGTGTGGATTTGCTCAAGTGTGCGTGCGTGCGTGGATGTGTGTGTGTTTGTATTTGTGTGTGTGTGTTTGTGTGTGTGTGTGTGTGTGTGTATGCATGTGACGAATATACAATGTACCGCGAATACTAAATGAGTCTCAAAGTATTAAACGTTGTATGAGACATAGATTTCAAGCTAGTGAGACCGATTTTAATATCAAATCGTATTGCTTTTAACGTTGTCACGTAGAATTGTACCTTGGACATCACGTTCATATTCGAAATGAGGATCCGCTTAACGTCGAGTCTAAAGAGTTTTATACAAAATGCAGGAAAAATTATCACTTTGAGAAACGTAGTATTATGAAAGTAGTAGAAAAAATCTAATACAAAAATCTACTATTACAATTTGAAAATATTTAATAAGTTTTTTTATGGAATAGGTTGACGGACCACCATATGGACCACCTGATGGTAAGTGGTCACCATCACCCATAAACAATGACGCTGTAAGAAATATTAACTATTCCTTACATCGTCAATGTGCCACCAAACTTGGGAACTAAGATGTTATGTCCGTTGTGCCGGTAATTACACGGGCTCAATCACACTTCAAACCGGAACACAACAATACTGAGTACTGTTATTTCGCAGTAGAATAACTGAAGAGTGGGTGGTACCTACGCAGACGAAGTCGAAATGATAAACAATAATTTATACCATCAACAAATGTCTGACAATGGTCTGACTAATTTTAGTTTCATATTAATGCGTTAATCTGTTTATACACACTTTTGTAATTTATATAGGTACATTGACTTTTTTTGTAAATATTAAGATAAGACAAATCCTATTACACATATCAAATATGTACGAAACTAAAAACCTGTCAAATACACTGAATTTCCCATGATGCTTTCAACATGCAGATGCAAGAAAAGGACTCACTGATTTCTACCCGGAATATATCGTAGAATTTTATTTTAAAATTGTCGTATCCATTATGTCGCCTTTGATCCAATTGTATACCCTCGGAACCCCCTAGGATTTGGAGACCCGTAGAGGTGGGCCTATAAGAGCCCTATATACACACCCACTCCATGTGGGGAAAACGCGTAAAGGCGTTTATCCAGCGAAAAAAAGATCCAATTTAGACACTGCCTTAATAGCCATAATATGCAACTAGTAGTTTAGTAACTTTTGTTAGATGCATAACAATAATTTCGAATCGAATCAGTATATGTATATGTATCTCACACTACATGTTATTCGAAAAACCTATTCGTCATCCCTTTAATTTATATTTCACTAGTATTCGCCCGCGGCTTCACTTGCGTTGTAAGGGTTGATTGTCACGTGGTAGGCAAAAAAGTATTTGTTTCATACCAAATTTCATCAAATTACTATTCGGTTCAGCAGTTAGCTCGTGAAAGATCGACAGACAGGCAGACTTCCTTTCATATTTATAATATTAATCTATATAATATAGATTACCTACTTAATTTTCACGTGTATTAAAAGCCGGAATAACGCTTTGTAATACTTGTAATATCAAAGCAAAATTGTTTCAGAATTGTTGACATTCACGATCTTGCTGCTCCAGTGTACATACATCAGTTATGCCCGTATATCAGTTATGTACGCACACGAAAAGATGTCGGATATTGTCGCTGAAAAGTGCCTCACCGAAATGTTTCCGAAGGGCAAACGAATCGAATTCCAGGAATCGGACGAGCCTTGTATTATATACTGCGTGTTGAGGAAACTCGGCATTATGAACAGTAATGGACAGATTAATATAGACCTTTACCGGTAAGTAGAAAATTAATACATCGACGTGCTTCAAAATAGAAATCACAGAAATATTTCTGTCTCTGTTATTTTTAAGAAAAATCAAGCGTAAATGAATAAGACTGTTTTTTGATAGTGATTTTTCGAGTAGTCAAGAAGCCCAGCAAAGTGGAGCCTTACAGGCTGTGACTTTTATATATTAGGAATATTTGTTTAGGAGATACTGTATTTTAAATTCAATTACTATTGTTGTCACAATCGTCAACTTGAATTCGAATATAAGTAGCTAAGGAAATCAAATTAATATGTGAAAATAAATAATTTATTGTAGCATAAGATAATTACTTACTAACATTAAATCCTTAATTATAAACAAATATAAATTAAAAATAGTTACTGTATAAACTATGAGCAGCATTTACCGAGTCACAATTCCGCTCCTCGGGGCTAAAAACGAACCAGACCTAGCACCAGTTGAGGCAATAAGGCGAGATGTTATAACTTTTAATGAAGTTTTTTGCACTACTATTCCAAAGTACATATAAGTATTTCAATAGCAAATGGGATGAAAAAAATATTCGGAATAATACACGAATTATTTGGATCGTTAATTTAATCCTATATTTCAAGTTAAAATCCACTATGCCTAGGCCTGGCTGTATGTATAAGATTAAAGTATTTAAACCTCTATTGACCTACGACCCTAATTAATATTCGAAATAGCGTTACTAGTAAATCCTTCTCGTAGTGTACGGTTATCGTCGCAAACATTTGTCGCCAGTTAACTAAGTTTATATATGCTAAAATATTACAAAGTTGGCTTTCAGTCTTAAAGAGACAAACTCATAGAATGCAGTGTTTAGTCATTTGCATAATACGTGCCATATATGTAATTATTACTGAAATAGGTTCACATGGATTTGTCTTTGTAACACTTTTGATTCATATTGCCCTGTTCTATGAAGTAATTATATATATACATATAACGGAGAGCCGGCAGAATTGTTTGGTTAAGGGTCATCATCATCGACATACACATTCAGGGAATAATACAACTATAGCTGGATTCTATAATTTCAGTAGTTCGGGATGGCCATAATAATATTATTGTATTACAATGATGCTCCAATCTCTCTATCTTTTGTTAGAATGGCCCGCTATCGTCCAGTTGTTTTCTAATGACAACTCAATCATATTTAAAATAAGAAATAGTGTTACATGCCAGTATTAAATGTCATGCTATATAAAAAAAAATATTAATTACAGTTTTACAAATTATTGATCAATTAATTACAATAATAATTGTATATAATTAAGTAAATTCAATAGCCCCTGCTATATTTATAATATGCAATAATAATGTGATATAAATTATGATATTGAATCAAATGTCATAACACCGTCATTAAGGCTAAGGTTACTCTCGTAATTCGTATATTGGTTTGTTACAATCTTTTTTATAAGCCATCCGTCATCTTTCTTTTTCTGCCAGCTGATATTTCTTGTTTTTGTAACATGAGTCTCACTGGCCAGAATCAAATCTCTAAACTAAGAGATTTCAATCAAAGTGTTTAATTATCTCATCCGAAATATATATAAACAAAAATAACACATACTAAAGCTATTTCAGAGAAATAATAATTAAATCGGTAAGACCGACGAGACCGACTTGTCTGCAGTGACGACAAACTGAGTGATGCTATTCCCAGCCTTGTCCTGCAACTGCGCGTATACTACATATAATATTATATACGTAGCTATACACATGTACATGTAATGACTGATTATTTTCAGGAAACGCGTGCAACAAGCTCAGCTCGACGGTAGAAGCGTACCGAATGATAACGGAAGCGCCTGTATTGAAAGCGCAGAAGCAACGCAGCATAAACAAGACGTCTGTAAGAAGGCAAAAGTGTTTAATGATTGTACACATCTCTACAAAATACTATTTTAATATTAATAAAAAATTAAAAAAAAAGCATTTTGAGTTTTTCTTTAAGAATAGCAATCGCCATTATAAAAGATAAATTTTTGATATGTGTATAATTCGATGTCAAAACAATACGATGACTTTACATTAGGTTTAGAATAAATGATTAAAATAACAAAAACAGTGGCCTTTCTTTAAAAGTTTAAATATATATGTTATGTTAAAAAATATTTAATATATTCTGTCAAAGAGGTTTTACCAAATAGTCGACATATCGACACGATTTCGACGTTGTTGATACTTTGAACTCGGACGCATTGCTAGAATATCTGGGACGTTTTAAGAAGAAAGGGGTATTTCCTATACCTAAAATTTGGCAAAAGATGTATGAAATTCTGAATATTGTATGTCAGCTTTTGGCATAGATTTCGTGAACCTTTTAGCAAGTTTTGGCTATTTTATTTCCTTCTTAATATTAAAATAGCTATCTGGCAAACTACTGGCTTTAAAGAAATTTTTTTATATTAAGTGTTACTAAAAAAATATACGTGTATGTATTAGGATGCGCGATAGAAGTGATACTTAATTACATAGTATAAAACAAAGTCGCTTACCGGCGTCTGTTTATCCCTATATATATGTATATATCGATCTGTTAAGGATAACCCACAATAGCCAAGTTTTAACGAGAAAAAATAACTGAATTTCGAAGGGATTTTAAACAAAACAGCGTTTATCGTTATCCAATAAGTACCTAAATACATTGTGCATTTAATGTAGACAATATGGCCTTACATTATATTACAGATTTAAAACGAAGGGACACGGCGAGTTGTATTGTCTAATAACAAAAAGCCATGAACTTTGTTTATAATGACATTCTGTGGTGTGAATGCTGCCAGAATTAGTAAAATTACAAATACCAGACAACTTTGATCTGATGGCCTCTTAAACGATTATCATTTAAATGTCCCTCTTTTGAAGGAAAACGAACCGTCTCTTGAATCATCAGACATTACTAAGTCCATATTTTTTAGTCAATGCATGTTTATTTTTAATAAATAAATATCGGACAACATCACATATATTACTTTGATTCCTATGTAAGTAGCTAAATCACTTGTGTTATGGAAAATCAGAAGTAACGACGGCACCACAAACACCCAGACCCAAGACAACATAAGAATCTAATAAACTTTTTACGTCTACTTACTACGTCGTCTAGGCCGGGAATCGAAACCGGGACCACGGGATGGCGTACCCATGAAAATCGATGTACACACTACTCGACCACAGAGGTCGTTAACGATTTAGTCATCTGTATTAATTTAAATAAGAAAGGTTTATTTACTCTTCAGCAATATGATACTGTATAGAATTAATTATTGGCTAAAGTTGTTGAGTAAACTCAGAAACTGAGAAATGAAATACATTTAACTTTAGCTTGTTCGTGTAATGAATTCCGATTCGTCGAATGATTTCCTTATTAATATTGAAGCAAGTTCGTGTAACAGGTATCTGTATAATTGACAATGAAATATGTCGACAGTAAGCATAATATATCAAGGGATAATTATAATTTATCACAAATTAATGCGGGATTTCCTGAATGTTTGTTTTGATATTACATATAAAACGTGGTTTTAGTACAACAAATCTAACAATAGGATTATAATGTAAGGTATCTGTAAAATTGTATTTTTATCTGCGTAATAAAATTTGTGCAGCGATGCGTTTAAAACAATTCAAAGCAATATAGTCTCATAAATTTTAAAGTAATTTTGACAATTATTTGATTTAAAAATAAATATTTAGAAAATATTTGCAGCTTGTGTCCTTAACACGGCACATTTAATGTGAATATGTAAAAAAGAAGTTCATTTATGGAGTATAGGCACTTTTGGGATAACTCAGCTAAATATCAGTAACTAGTAAGGCCATGAACAGTGTATCGCTGGCTGGTAAAATTGGCCGTCGATACAATACAAATTCCATAGTTTGGGATACATGTGCAAAGTGGCTTATCCATTGGATTTTCTGACGAAATACCTCACCAGCATGGAACTATAAATAAAACTGCACACGTTTTTACTAAAACTTGAAAATATATAAAACTAATATAGGTACACCAACATTTCAATGGTACTTCAGTAAATATGATTTCACTATTTAGCCTCAAGTTCCGCGCTAAAAAGCAAACGTACGTACAAAACAGCAAAACGGTGCAACCAAGCAAAATGGTTTAATGACTTAGCCCAGTTTCATGAAATAAAAATACCTTAAAAATATATTTTTAACTCGATTACAATTGTATGCGGACGGACGATTTGTTTTTTTTAGTGTTAGCGTCGATTAACCTTTCGTTTCATATGTTTACTAATATAATAAAGCCGACCAGGCATTTCCTCTATTTGTGTCTGATAGCCCAATTATTGAGAATGGTTATAGACAATTATAATTGTATATAAATAAATGTATAGTAATAATGAATTATAATAATAAACTGATGAACGTGGTCAAAGAAATGACGTCACCTTTCAGACGTAGTAGAAAAAGGGACATTCATCTTGGGTTGTCATAGTAGTAACAAATTTAGTGATAGTTGCGATCTTTTAGTTTTCGATAATATTTTGTTGATAATTACTAAAACTTGAAATCGGTGTACGTCGATTTATTTCAAATATTTATTGAATGGCCGATTATAATATGAGAAGTAATTAAATGTTGAGCAAGTATAAAATTTGGTGTGCAAAAAAAACAGCATTTAAATTATTTGTTCAGCATACAAAGATATTGGATGCAATAAAAAAAAATCAAGCAATATTTTTTTTCCGCAAATATTTTTAATAATGGTCAAAAGTTAAACCATAAATAGGTAGAAGACAATATCATATGTTTGAATATTAAACATTCAGTCCTCAAATCAATTACTTGCTACAGAAAAAAACATATCTTTTAGCAGTTGATTTGATTGGTATGCATATTTAAAACTTTGTAATTCCTAAAAAGAAATTCTATAAGACAACCAACAACCTAGTCCTTTTTCATAATATTGATCAATACACCAAAATAACGCACGTACTTACTAATGAAAATAAATACATTTATCATATACGACAAGGCATTGGATAATCAATCAATATAAAATTTATAATTCGTTCCATACAGAACCTAAGAACAAGATAATATTATTTATTAATATCCTGGTTGATATATATATATCATCGCTTTAAATCCCAAGTCAGGCCAATAAGAAGTAAGTGATCTGTTAAGAAATTTTCAGAGATAGCCTGAGTTTTGAAGTTGTTCCTACGACCCGAAGAAATAATCCCTCGGTCGCGGAGAATTGTCGTCCCATCGGATTAAGAGCTTGCACTTTAGTTTTCGAATACAAATACTCTTCTTACTATCTGCTAGCCTAGTAACTTAACAACTTCCTCGTCGAAAGTGCAGACACAACAGTTAAGTTGTTAACTGAACTAGTATAATATGTGACTCACGATAAAGAAAATAGTACAGGATATATATGAACACGCCGCAGAGATGGATTTACAGGTCTGGAATATTAGGTCAAGACATTGCACCTTACACAAAATTCAATATGGACAAATTTGAAATACTAAATTCTTTCATGATTATTACTTTTGTCATCGGTCAGAGTTTCTCCGACTGCCAATATTCTCTCCGTCAACATTAACAGCCTTTAAATTTTCCACTGCTGGATTAAGGCCTCCCTCTCCTTTTGGATGAAGGTTTGGAGCATGTATCACGACGCATCACGGAGCATATATTCCAATGCGGGTTGGTGGATACACATATTGCAGAATTCAAGTGAAATTAGACACATGCAGGTTTCCTCACGATATTTTCCCTCACCGCTGAACACGATATGAATCATAAACACAAATGCAGCACCTACCTATGTTACTACAACATGTGCCTATGTTTAAGCACTCTATAGTAAATTCTGCGTAGCTGGCTATCCTCCCTTGAGATTTGCCGCCAAGGCCAAACTCGGCCTGAACATTCCAGCTTTCCTTATAAAAAAGACATAAATCATGACGAATTTCTATACAATATTTTTTTTAATTACTAGACAAACTTTTTTTATCCTTCAGTGATAAAATTTACGAAGCCTCGAAAGTTTGAAGACTAAACTTTATTTATAAACGCTAGATTAATTACCAATTTCGTATATTAAACATTGATAAAAAGCCGGCCTTAGATACAAACTTTCATCCCCAATTTCAACCTCTTGGGTGATAAATTTATAAAAAGTAACTGTATTCATTTTAAACTTCTTTTATAAATAAAGAAGATTTGGATGACATTTGAAAAATATATAGTTATACCCGCACATAACATACATATAATGTACACATATTATGGGGCACAGTCACGATTGAAAGCTTGGGAAATATAAACATACAGGGTTATTGGTAATTCGACGTTCATCCGCTAGGAGGTGATAGGGGTGACTATTTGCAATAATTTGAATTTTAAAGAGCGACCTTCAGTACAAATTCGTTCATGTTCGAATACGAATTCCCGCCAGCGTCCTTTCTGGTCATTTTATTTTCGCTGCTTTGAAATAAATTCCTAGTTTTTATACATTTTTGGAAAGCTAAGAAAACGGCTATGTTTTTAAAATAATAAGCAGAAAAAGTTTCATAATGTTTTTTTTAGTTTTAAAGGTATTTTTAAGGAAAAAAAATAAAATTTTCCGTCTCCCATTTTTAAATTTGAGCTGATAATGATTGTTTAAATATTCACAAATATCCAGTGTTTATTCGTTTTTATAAATCAGAAGAAAAAAATAGATTTTTATTGATATTTTTTTATAAAAAAAATGTTAGAAGTTAGCATTTTTGAAAAATTTTGAAAAAAGGTAAAAAACTTGATAACTCACAAATGAGTCACATTTGGTTATGCATACGGGGGTTAAAATTATTGCAAATAGTCACCCCTATCACCTCCTAGCGGGTGTACGTCGAATTACCAATAACCCTGTATATATGAATATGTGTGTGTATATTTATATTATATATTTAAAATACAACTTCCCTACATCAATTGATTATATGATTATTAATTTATGCAAGTGATTTAAGGATTTTAAGGATCGTACATACAAATCTATTCAGGAGTTTAAAATATATGTTGGAATAAAAAACTCACATACACACATGAGCCGTCGTGTGTAAAAATATACACTATATAGTACGACACAAATTAGATGTAGCATCGGAAAATGCAATGGAATGAAAATAAAACCGATTACTGCCGATTTATACAACCAATAGAAATAGCTCCCTATCGCGTTATTCGACGCTACTCGTCGCTATACATTCTCGCGTCAGAGAAAGCAAGTGCATATAAATCGACGTGTCAAATTGACGAATATATTAGGTCATATGATATTAAAAGTTATTACGTTTGTGCAAAGATCATATTCGCATGAGAAATAAATATTGGTGCGTACTCAATTCGGATGTGATCGGTTTTACGAATTTTGCCGATGCTACATCTAAGTTGTGTCGTACTATACGTACGTCCGAAAACTATTACTTATCATAATATAAAAATTCCATATCAAACGGGTTAGAATTTCGAATATAAACGAACAAACTGCACAATCATATATAATATGAGTATGATATATTACGAAATAAAATTCAGTAAGAAATATCGTAAGCCATAAAAACGAGTTCGTTAACGAAAAACTTTAAAAATTAAATCGTCGAAGCGTTCGCTTTCATGAAATTATTATATTTAATGTTACAAGGTTTCATTTTGACATTTTCTTATGAACGACGTTTGTGAAATCGTATAACGGGAAATTATTTTTACTTCATCGAAAATTTTAATATTGGCCAATTTTTTGCAGACTTTCACAGTAATCAATTTAGTTGGTAAGGCTTTATGCAAACGTGTCTGACTACCAACCTCATCACTGTTTCACTTTCACGTTCACTAAGTGTTTGTATTCCGGTTTTTATTGTGAGGGGGTAGTGTAGCAGGCAATAGAAATAAAATATCTTAGTCCCCAAACTTTTGTCTTAATGTCGATTTTCAGAACAGTTAATCTTTGTTTTCTTGTTAAAATCTAAGGCCGAGTGTGACCAGTTATTAGCAGATGAATCTATCTATCATCTATCTACGAATTATTTATAGGAACGTATTTTATAAAATGAAATCCAAACAGTTTTAAATAATCGCATCGATACCATATATCTTGTAAAAATAAATCTGAATGGCACATTGTTTATATTATATAATATGTATAAAAAGTAAAGTAACAGCCTGTAAATTTCCCACTGCTGGGATGAGACCCTCTCTTCCATTAAGGAGAGGGGAACATACTCCACCACGCTGTTCCAATGCGGGTTGGTTAAATGCACATGTGGCAGAATTTCGATGAAATTAGACACATGCAGTTTTCCTCACGATGTTTTCCTTCACAGCCAGGCACGAGATGAAATATAAACGCAAATTAAGCACATATATGTATATAGTGGTGCTTGCCTGGGTTTGAACCCGCAATCATCGGTTAGGATGCACGCGTTCTAACCACTGGGCTATCTCAGCTCATAACATAATAATATGTATATAATAATAAAAATTAAACGCAAATTATATATAATACATGTATGGATAATGCATTTAGAACCTATCAACTTAGAATACAGCAGGCATAACGTGATTTTACATCAATTTAAGATGAAATTTCTCAATTGAAATTTATCTTTTTGGCTTCATTCCAATTTGATGCAGCAGATATCGACTCAAAATTAAATTGAAATGTCACTTTCTTAAACTTAAAACATGAAATTCCGATTCAAACAATAACTTAATTAAATTGACTTCGATTTTGAAATATATTTTTTTTAATGTTTTAGGTTGGCGGACGAGCATATGGGCCACCTGATGGTAAGTGGTCACCATCACCCATAGACAATGTCAATGTGCCACCAACCTTGGGAACTAAGATGGTATGTCCCTTGTGCCGGTAGTTACACGTAGTTTTTAAATAAAACGTTATTTTTTCAACAAGATAAATTTATTAGAAAATCAATTACCGCTCAGCAGTTGTGAGATAACAAACATAGCAATCTTCTGTATCCAGCACCAAATGGAGCAGCCTTTCTTTTGGGGTTCCTCTTCTTCTTCTTCCTGGCCTGTTGTTGCTGGTATTGTTGTTGCTTCCTCTTGACAGAACGCGTACGACGCCATCGCAATAAGAAAAAACACAAGTGTCACTTTATACGTCATTCGATTCATGTTTATTTATTTTTTGTTGCAGCTGATGTTTTTTATTTTGTCTCCAACGTCAACACACATCAGAAGCTGATATTAAATGATCATGATTCTATCAGACCGAATTTGTAACAATATAGATGTTTATCCGAACGATACAGTGATTTTGAAGCATCAATTTATATCCCATCACGCTTTTGTTATTCAAAGCAATATTACGCAAATTGTAATAACGAAATTCGTATTTCAATACGTGATTTTCTAATATCGTTCAATAAAAATGAAGACTGATATATCAGAGTTGTAATATGTTTTTAAAGACAAATTATATTATTTATGATTCGAGCGGAAAATGTTTTAAATATAGATTATTATTATTAGCATGATATGCTCCTTTTTGAAAACAATCTTTATTGAGCTAATTCGATGTAGTGTACAATTTTATAACTCGTTTTAATATTTTCCCTTCTATTCGTTTTTGATAGCGTAAAAATTATACAAACCGTAAGTGAAATGAATTCTAGAAAATTCTAGAATATAGTAACGAATTTAAAACGAAATTTTTTTACTAATTCTAATAAATTTTCGTATCGCTGTAAAACTGTACTTGTGATTATATTTGAATGTCAATACAATATTTTTATATCATTGAAGTGATCTGATGCTGTAACTTATAGATAGGGTTATTACGGTTACAGTATAGAAACTCTCGAATTTTTAAGCAAATTAAAAAAAGCAGTATTATGGACCTATAAAGAAGCATAACACTCCATACTACAGATTTATCGACTGCAAAATTTATCAATCCCCAAGAAATATTTGATAGCAACAGTTGTTAGGCTCAAACTGTAATAGTCCAACAGGAATTGGATATTCAAGAGCAAGGGCGGTTTTATTGCACTTTGATATATATTTTCCATACATTACATTACATTTTTTTGTAAGCTTTTTGGGCCACGCGATGATTAGTGGCTGTAAGAAATATTAACTATTCCTTACATTGTCAATTCGCCACGTTCCTCGAGAACTAAGATGTTATGCCCACTGTACCATGAGTTACACTAGCTCACTCACTCTTTAAACCGGAGCATAACAATAGTAGCTGTGTGGAGGTAGAATATCTGATGAGTGATGACCGAGACGAGCTAGCACAAAGCCCATATTTTGCTTGTGATATCAAGCTTATTAAGGGGACGTTATTTCCCCCAAATTGTTCACTAATGCAATGGAGGATATGTTCAAGACGCCGAACTGGAAAGGACGTGGCATTAACATCAATGGCGAATACATCTCTCACTTGAGATTCGCAGACGACATCGTCATCGTGGCAGAAACGCTGCAGGACCTACAACAAACGCTGAACGAGCTGGCTGATTCTTCTATGCGTATCGGCCTGCGGATGAACTTGGATAAAACCAAGGTCATGTTCAATGAACATGTTCTACCGGAACCGACTACGATACACGGTGCGAGAAGCCAGAGAAAGACCACAGTGGCGTGCACTTGGAGAGGCCTATATCCAGTAGTGGACGGGTACGGGCTGATGATCATCATGATGATGATGATGATGATGATGATGATGATATCAAGCTTTGATTTACGTTGGTTTCAGAAAATAAATCAAATAAACAGATAGTATTGTTAGAACTTTATTAATGATTGGTCTGCGATACGAAAAGTCTGAAACAAATGGGATACGGATTGCATCGAGATTTTCGGGAACGTTATATGAATACAGGAAGGATTGCCCGGCGTTGTTGGAAAAATTTCAATGCAAAACAATTTCGACAACGTTGATCCGCTTCGACGGAATCCATCTTTCACGTTCCTGGCATCGCTTCACGTGTTCCATCGTTATTGCTTAAGACTCCCAACTGGACATAATCTCTGATTTGATTTAGCTTTTGGACAAGAAAAAACTGTTGCATTTTTCATTTTAATAATTTACTTCAATAACTGTGTTTATACAATGATTAAAACAAATTATACTAATGTTTAATAATCGTAGTCGATAGATCTTGACGAAGGTTTACGATTGAAACTCAAATAAATGTCTTAGCTTTTCTGGATCAAAATGTCAATGGAAGTAGGAATAAAGATAAACAATCCTTAGAACTAGGTAGGCTAGGTATATTCTACACTACTAAGAGTTTATGATCGATATATATTGTTGGAATAAACAAGCAACATCTGCGTCAAGTCACACAACTTCCATTAAAAAAAAAGGCGGGAGATTCGTGGCTGACACATTGAGATCGCGAATATAATTATTGCGGTGTATTGTGATTATTGACGGTTATTTGTGGTGTGGACTAAATGTTTTCTTTTGTAGTAGTTTTATTGTTATTTTAAATTAAAGATAATTGTTTTAGAGGTTAACCTACTTCCTACTTCTGTTTCTAAAAATATTTATTAATAATACAACACTATTACACTTACAACAACAGCCTGTAAATTCCCACTACTGGGCTAAAGGCCTCCTCTCCCTTTGAGGAGAAGGTTGGAACATATTCTACCACGCTGTTCCAATGCGGATTGGTGAAATACACACGTGGCAGAATTTCTATGAAATTTATCACATGCAGGTTTCCTCACGATGTTTTCCTTCACCGCTGAGCACGAGATGAATAACAAAGACAAATTAAGCACATGAATCAGCGGTGCTTGCCTGGGTTTTAACCCGCAATAATCGGTTAAGATGCACGCGTTCTAACCACTGGGCCATCTCGACTCGACTATTACACTTAACTACTTATTTCTACTTTGATTTTACTTCCGAAATTCTGATAATAGTTCCGTCGACGTCCGAAATACCAGTTTTTCACAATCAATGGTGAACATCACATATTAATCAAACTCTCAAGCAGTGATATCGCGTCTATTTACCGTCGAATGTTTGTTTACCTTTTTTCCTGTTGTAGTTGGAATAGAGTATAAAAAAAGTATACGGACGTGATGTAGCGGAACGATCTCTAAATGGCTCACCTCTCCCCCACGCGCGATGCATCACAGTCCTCAATCTACGTAATGAAATCCTTTATCATTTAGCTATCGAGTGTAAATACAAAAAAGGCGTGATGGCCCAGTGGTTAGAACGCGTGCATCTTAACCGATGATTGCAGGTACAAACCCAGGCAAGCACCACTGAATAAACATGTGTTTAATTTGTATTTATAATTCGTCTCGTGTTCGGCGGTGAAGAAAAACATCATAAAGAAATCTGCATGTGTCTAATATCAAAGAAATTCTAGTAACCCGCATTGGATAAGCGTGCTGGAATATTTTCCAAACCTACTCCTCAAAGGTAGAGGAGGCCTTAGCCCAGCTGTAGGAAATTTACAGGTGGTTGTTTGTTTTTGTAAATCAAATTTTAATGTATACGATAAAAAGGTATATAACTACAAAACTTTTTCTGAATTGCTTTCCATTAAAAAAGTTTAAAGACGTATTTACATCAAAGAAAAATGAAACAGTTGCAACGGTAGCGGTAGCTATTATTAGAAATAATCCGAGGGCATTTTTTTTGTAATTTCTGTGACGTCTACTTTCATGTTGACTCAAAGTGGTCCACGGTTTACAGGCAAGTCGTCAGAGCGAAACGGCTTTGCTGGAACGCTAAGCATTTCTATCAACGGGTTTCCTATCAAAGAATTTCCCACCGAAAAGGAAATCATCTGTACGTTTATGTATAAACTGTGTTTTCGTTAAGAAACTTTGTTTTTAATACACTAGTGTTGTCGCTACAGTTTTTTTAAGGGGGCAACATTATAAAAAAAAAGAATAAATTGGCGGGAAATTGACCTCTCTCCGCAGAATATGCTGGGAACATTGTTGTAACTTTAATTGTCATTGCTGTAACGTTTTCTATATTCATAATTAACATCAAGAGTGATCCTTCAACAATTATTTAACAAAATAACTCTAACTTACATTAGTAAAAGCTGAAAAAAATATTAGTATTTTCTTTAGCATGTATTTATGTATGTGTCAAATTAAATAAGTTTATATCAATTTGTATGTGATATTGCTCGTTTGTAACAGAATATTATATGGTGATTTATTCTTGTAATATAATAACAAGGACCGTATAAAATAAAGTGCCTTTTAAAATCGTGCACCATCATGTGTACAAACACACGTAAAAAGCGATAATAGAGTCGATAGAGTACAGGCTTCTCTATTTAAATGAAAAATAGTGCTGGATCAATATAATATTAAATATCACTTGGTGGTAGGGCTTTGTGCTAACTCGTCTGGGTAGGTACCACCCACTCATCAGTTATTCTTCCGCCAAATAACAGTACTCAGTATTGTTGTGTTCCGGTTTGAAGGGTGCGTTGCCCAGTGTAACTACAGGCACAAGGAACATAACGTCTTAGTTCCCAAGGTTAGTCTCACATTGACGATGTAAAGAATAGTTAATATTTCTTACAGCTTCATTGTCTATGGGTTATGGTGACCACTTACCATCAGGTGGCCCATATGCTTCCATATGCAACCAACTTCCATGGATATGAAATGAAAGAAATCGATTGAATTAAAAAATAGTAATAGCGTATAGCTTTATCTCTTTCTCTCGGGACATTCCGCTTCGATTGGACCCATGAGACTATTCTAATATTGGTATTTATTTGAATAGTTTTCACGTTTTCGACCAAATCTCATTATGCTTTGTCTCTTTTATACTTTTCTTTGTAAAACATATCTCCTGTGATAATTGCACACGTGATCGTGTTATTTATTTTAAATTATTAGAATATTAATAGTATTTAATAATTTTACAATATCTTTAAATTTTTTACATTAAAAACTCTCTCAACTAAAATAATATAATTACGCAATGACGTTGATTCTTAAACGTGAAAATTTGTCACGAACCACTTAACGTTCAAGGTCACATTAAAATCGAAATTTTATTAAAAAATAGTTCGTATATATTATTTTCTTAAAACAAAAAAAATGTGATACTTTATGTCTAGCTGTTACATAGGTGCATATATCATAGAACACTTTCTTTTCAAGAATATTACAAAAGCCTTATTCTAAGTCTATGAGGAAATAAATCGCGAACAATAAAAATAAATCTTAAAAGGATCCCTCAAATTAAACTTACCGTATTTATCATCACAGAAATACTTTTATAAGATAAAAAATATTATCCCTCGTTCGTAGGACAGAGCACGTTTCTGGACCGAGTACGAATCGTGATATTTTCACTATCATAATAACCTTCGAATGATATTTTATCATTACTTAAGCTTTATATAAAGAACGACATTTTTTCCCCCTTTTCATTCAATAATACTCATATTTTCAAAATATTATACTTTCATTAGAATTTATAAAACTACATAGACGTATAGTACGACACAACTTAGATGTAGCATCGGCAAATTCAATAATTCCGATTTATACAACCAATAGAAATAGCCACCTATCGCGCCATTGGACGCTATTCGTCGCTATAGATTTTCCCGTCAATTCAGCCCGAGAAAGCAAGTGCATGTAAATCGACGTGTCAAATTGACGAATATATTTTCTCATTTGATATTATAAGTTATTATGTTTGTGTAAAGACCATATTCACATGAGAAATAAATATTGATAATTTGGGAGAGCGTACTTAATTCGGATGTGATCGGTTTTACGAATTTTGCCGATGTCACATTTAAGTTGTGCCGTTCTATACGCTTATTCCGTAATTAATTTTATTACTAAATACAAAACTTATACGAGAAAATACAGCGCATTTAATAAAGTTTTAATGTTTAATGTTATTATATACAAAACAGCGCTTCACCGTATCCGCTTTAAATTTAGACTATTTACGTAAAGAGCGGATTAACTTTATGTTTTGTTAATTATAATTATTTTAAAACGCCCAAGATATATTCTCGTATTCTTGTTCTAATATATAACTAGCGTCCCGCCCCGGCTTCGCACGTCTGCAATACTGCGACTAAACATACTACAGAATTTGTTTATTTACGACATCACATTAATAACTTCTGAAATCATCAGTGTTTCTTTACTATATTGTCCATGTATTATATATACAAAAACCTTCCTCTCGAATCATTCTCTTTATTTAAAATAACAGATAAAAATTCGTACGTAATTTTAAATATCTAAGCGTACACAGGGTCAGATAACGGTAAGCGTCTTTGTTTTATACTATGTAATGATGATAATATTCAGTGTAGGTTTTACATCCCACTATATCTCAGCTAAATGTATGTGCCTTTTATTCGTCATATTTGCTGTCCTAGACTCCGATCCCCACGTGACCTCGTGATTGCTGACAGTTTTATAAATGTGTTCCTTTAGTTTGAGGGGATCTGTGGGATTCCAAGTAATCCCCGTGACGTGTCGCAAGCTTTTTTCATGTCTTTTGTCATTTTTTTTTCAGATTAGGCTTCACATCGGGACCGAGTTTATGATTTTGGAAATAAATATATACTTTTTTTTTGTTTATGCCATTGGTTGGTGGACGAGCATATGAGCCACCTGATGGTAAGTGATCACACTGCCCATAAACAATAAGTAAGAAACGCGGAATTGGCGCATTGGCGGAAAAAGGAATGTTAACCATTCCTTTTTCCGCCAATGCGCCATCAACCTTGGGAACTAAGATGTAGTGTAGAACACAACAGTACTGTTGTTTGGCGGCAGAATATCTGATGAGTGGGTGGTACCTACCCAAACGGGCTTGCACAAAGCCCTGTCAATAATTAAATTATTATTATTATAATGAAAAGTTCAGTTTTAGTTTTTCTTGTTTATTTATTAATATCACAGAAAATTGAGCAAATGGACTATGCAATTACTGTTGATATTTGCAATATATAAAATATTTTAATTTCTTTATAAATATCAAATTATTATCAACATGTACCGCGAATACAACGATGTCAAAAGTAATATACAAATCATTATTTAAGAATATTTTATACATGTATCAAAATTACCGCAGATTTTTTTAAGTTTACCGATTAATAAATTCAAAAAAATGTATAATAATAGGTTTGATAAGTCTGTTGGTTTTTTTTTATGGTATAAGTTGGCGGACGAGTATATGGGCCACCTGATGGTAAGTGGTCACCATCACCCATAGACAATGACGCTGCAAGAAATATTAACTAATCCTAACATCGTCAATGCGCCACCAACCTAGTAGTTACACTGGCTCACTCAACCTTCCAACCGAAACACAACAATACTGAGCACTGTTGTTTGGCGGTCGAATAATTGATGAGTAGGTGGTACCTACCCAGACGGGCTTGCACTAAGTCCTACCACCAAGTAGTGGTTTTATAGTTATATTGTTTTTATTTTACCTTGTTGGTCTGTGATCCATGGGGCATATTTTGTTTGATTGACAAACATAATCACATATCATCTTTAATATAAATAAAATTAATCAGCCGCAAACCAGCTGCCTTTATTTATAAAACTACATTTACAGCACTTTGTTTGATACTTAAATTATTTCTCTAGAAAAAATATCCGAACGGAAGAAAGTAATTGCTTTAGTAATATTAAAAATTGTACAAAAGACTCCGGAATTTTTTTATGACTTTACCTACAAAATTTGTCAAAGTTAAGAACGTTTTATAGGCGTTTAGAGTATCTACACTTGAAACTTTTTGTGAAGCTTGCTCTTATTATGAACCGGTTAATAAAAACATGAACTGTTTTCCATAACGTTTTTCGACTTGTTATTAGATTAATTAAAAGTACAAATCAATTTACTAGATTCTCGTAAACATTATAGATCTGTTCGCCTGGATCAGCGCACCTCTTTAATAATAATTATTACCGACTTACATTAGTGTGCTGAGTGGCCTGAGTGACGCTTGTATTTACAAGAGGTCATAAGTATGCCTTAGACTGTTGCGACTAAGAGTAGAGACAGCAAATAAAATACAAAATAGATAAAATTTTTAAATTTTATTGAAATTATTTAATTCACATTTTATCCTTTAAGTGTTAGTCAAATAAGTTAATTTTATATTTTTTCACTCTGTATTTTGTTCTCGAAGAGTACAGTCGGGGTAAGAAGAGATTCGTCACCTTAAGATCTATTTCCGTTTGCTCAGAATGAGCGATAATCTGCTTTACCGATCGAGAATGATATATTGCGTCGCAATGATTTGATATTTAGATTCAAAAGGTACTAAGAGATTAAGACTTGATAAAGGAATAAATTTGAAAACTAACGATGGTTTTCCTACTCTGATTGTACAATTAATGTTGTTTACATTCAATTCTGTAAACATGTGGCCAGGATATAGGATATTGGAATCAGAAAAAAATAAAGCACAATATATATTAGCACTCAGTACGAACGGTGAGAATTGAGATCGATTGGTGTATTTATTCTCTTTATAAACGGTTATAAACATAACTTTTAGTAACAAGTTTTGTCGTATAAAGTATTATCAACGTTCTCGCGAATAAAGGCCTCACGCAGTGATTAGATTATTACCTGGAATGCCTTTACTCGTATTATAACCTAAATTCACGGCATCCAATATATCCCAGCAGCGTTTATTAAACAAAAAGATTTTTTTTATTAGTTTACTAGCTATACCCGCCCGCTTCGCTGCGCATTAGTCGTAGAAAAATATTTTTTTAATTTTTCATATTGTATTAATTACAATATGAAAAATTAAAAAAATATTTTACTGATAGAATGTACGAATAATCAAGAAACGTGCAAGATCTAATCAAATACTTAAAAAATATTTCATTTAATATTCGTCAATGATGTTCTCGATAGGCTGCAGACTGGTCATAACACCCATAAACTTATTTATCAAGATCATATCTTCTTTTTTTTGAATCCGGAAACGGATATGATTTATGAGAATGTTTTTGTTGGTGTTATCTCGATGTAAAGTTGGTACGATGAAAATTTTAATTAAATTTCTATAGTCAAGAAAAGTTTGTATCACACCAAACGTCCGTCAAAATATGGTTAGATTTATTATCTCTAATCATTATACGATACACATAAAAATCTAACTCTTCGATGTCACAGAGACAGTCGTGAGATTATTTTGATACAGTCCAAGATGATATCAATCTTCTGCTGGCATAATCATAATTGAATAATCGTAATAATTGTCATACGATTGATATTTTTCAGCGACACCTTGATTGTTTTTGTGTCGCTTAGTGATAACAATACCTCGTTTTGTAATTTCTGTACCGATAATTACAGCTGTGACTTCAGGAGCTATGGAAGCTTTAATACGCCTTTTATGCTCTGCGTTCTATCTGCATTGATAATTACTTTGAATCATTTGTTTTTTCACTTTCTAGAGCAGTTTTAGGCATAATCCTAAATTTAGCGATTATTTCTCGATTAGTTGTGGTACTGAACATGCATCGAAGATCAATATTTTTCTACGTTTTCCGTGAAATAAATGTCCGGAAATTAGGGATTTTATTTAGATACTGGAGGAAGTTAACCAATCATATGATACACTTTAAACGTAGACGCGAAATTATTGTATTGTACAATATTTGTTGCTCCAAAAGATGTCATTTAAAAGCATGAATTTTAATTTCTAATATACTTAAGGAAATATTTAGACTCCTTAATAGTTCCCGTAACGTAGGTAAGAAGAGGATCTGGTGGTTCAACCAGTTGTGGTAAATACATTTTACCAGTGGAGTGGAGTGGAGTTTAGCATATACCATCAGTTTATTTAGCGTGACAATATGGGCATACTATATTCATTGAACGATGATGATGATCACATCGGGATTCATCTTTTTATCATAACCTGTATAGTAATTGAAGGCTGATTTATTGAGATTGGTTCTAGTTCTTGACTTAGTCTATTTTAATCGTTCATCATCCAGCCATTGAGCTTGTCAGGTTTATCAGTATCTCTTGATAAAGATGCTTGTTCGTAGATCTGGAACTTGATCAGTTAGACAACTAACTGTTTTGGCAGCTCTTAAAGTAATTCGGATAAAAATTCGGATTCTATTTGTTCTAAGCGTATTTCTTGTTGGCGTGTTGTTTCCGTAGCTCTTTTGGATGACGCTACGCATATATAGTTGATATTCCGATCTTTTATTTCTTCAATGACATGGTGGTTTCTATTTATATAAATAAGTTGTTTTTTTGGTTATGTGTCTTACGTTTACATTTTATACTAAAGATTCAAAGATTCATTTGTTATTGGAGTTATGAATATACTTACCAATAATGATTATTGTTTACTTTCTTATAATCAGAACAGCTAATCACTTCTTCCCATATATGTAATTTACAATAATTATCTCATTTTAAAATGATAAATATTATTGTTGTGATTATTTTATGTTTATTGGCATATGACGGAAATTAAGTTAGTTGTTATGCTTTTGGAATAGATTTTCATTTTTTATTTCATATTTTATAATTATTGGTTGATCGGAATATAAGTGTATCGTAATACACGTAAGAGTTTCTATCTGTTGGTTATTTTTAATCATACGGATTAAATAATTACTTCCTCCATGAAACAATAGATAAACATACCAATTTTCATAATGATCGATCAAATAGTTTCTGAGTTTATCGATGACACACATACAAACACGTCCTTTTGGCTATCTATATATACTTTTGTATGTATAGATAGCCTATGATTTGCGCAAGTATATGTTTTTCCTGTATGCCAATTTTTATAAAGATACAGACACACAAAAATTTCAAAAATTGTTAAAATTAAGTCAGTCAAAGAAAACATGACGAATTACGACTAAAATAAGTGTACAGACAGACTCTAGAGATTTATATATAATAATAGTATAGATTTAATACTCACGTGCGGTAGCTTTTTTATTAGCGTATTTTATGTATAACTTTGGTGTTTCTATACCGATTTCTATGATTTTTTTTATGGTATGGTTAATACTGTTAACTTTTGTGATTTGGGATGATTGAAAGTGTTATAAACGTAGGCATAGACAAATATAATCAGAAAGCTTCGAACTACTACTCTATTGGGAGTGATACGTGTTATTGTGAGTCAACCATAAAAGATAGACATAGGCTGTCATGGGATATTTATTGTATAATTTTAAGGAGAACATTTCCGTAATACATGATTTCTGTGTAGCTTTAACCATTAAGACTAAAAACGCGACGGAAGCTCAAAATATGGGGTACCTTCTCCCATTTTTCAGACATTTCCCTTTACTACTCTACTCCTATGGATTATAGCGTGATGAAAAGTATACTATAACCAGCTCAGGAGAAAGAAAAATAATTGTACCAAGGTTCGTTAAAATCCGTCGAGTAGTTTTTATTTCTATAACGGTTATATGGACAGACAGACAGACAGACAAAAATTTTACTGATTGCATTTTTGCCATCAGTATCGACCCCTAATCACCCCCTGATAGTTATTTTGTAAAAATATTTCATGTACAAAATTGACCTCCCTACAGATTTATTATAAGTATAGATTTTATCAACAATGCTTAGTATTTTTTGTTGTATAAGAAGGCCAGTGTAAAGGTTAAGGCAATCTGTCGGTCTACTGGCTTGTTATAAGGTCACAGATCTCGAGGTACTGGATACAAATCAAAGATAGAGTTAGTCGCTGGGAGTAGAGGGGTTTTCTGTACCCCGGGAATTTCCTTCTTTTTCCGAGCACGAGATGAATTATAAACACAAATTAAGCACATGAATATTCAGTGGTGCCTGGGTTTGAACCCACAATCATCGGTTAAGATGCATGCGTTCTAACCACGTGGCTATCTCGCCTCTACGTATATGTTGACCACAAATTTGTAGTGCAACAACGTAATGTTCTATAAGTTCTTATTAACACGGGAAAACATCCGGTAATTAAGTAACAACAATACAACTTTTATGCAACGAATAACGCTCGTTTTAATTATCGCGGTGCGAAGTTAATGTACCCGCATTACACAAATACCGGGGCGAATTGAAAATTTTCTCCGTCCCTTTGACATAAACAAATTATCTCTTAGTCACGTATATCTTTTCATGCGACACTTTATGTAATTTAATATTACAATCGGTATAATTGTTAAATGTTTAATGCTATTTAACAAAATTTATATAACTGTTGAGTTAATTTGATTTTGAAATGTATGTATCCATATTATAGTAGAATTAACCCTAACTACCCAGTATGCTTTCTTAACGTAACTGACTAGTAATGTATATCGGACTCATTTAATAAAGTTAGGGCATTTGAAAGAAAAGAAATAAACTTTTTTGAAAATTTCTCTAATTCTATCTTTATAATTAAAAGCAAATAAATTATAATTACTATATAATTTATTTGCTTTTTTTTAGAACAGATATTTCAATTTTTTTTAAATTAAATATTTAGAAATATATGTATAAAACGTAATACAAATGACTAATTAATAACAAATCTATCTCAGACATAACGTATTAGTTGCCGCGGTTGGCAATATATGCTCAAAATTTCTTACAGCGCTATAATCAATTAGCGGTGGTGACCACTTAACATCAGGTAGGCCATTTACTCTTATGTCTACCTTTCAACATAAAATAAAACCACTTTCATTAAACCAAATACTGACAGTAAGCATATAAACATTAAACGTCACTGTATTATATTATATACGTTAAAATATTTGCAGAAAATCTTCTAAATTTATGTATTAAGAGGATATAAATAATAACAAGAATAAATAATCGAGAGAAACAAATACAAACTTTATTACACAATAAAAGTAAAGTAGGGTAACAGCCTGTAAATTTCCCACTGCTGGGATAAGGCCTCATCTTCCATTAAGGAGAGGGTTTGGAACACATTCCACCACGCTGTTTCAATGCGGGTTGGTGGAATGCACATGTGGCAGAATTGATGCCAGAAGATGAAATTAGCCTAATGCAGGTTTCCTCACGATGTTTTCCTTCACCGCCGAGCTCGAGATGAATTATAAACACAAAATTAAGCACATATATATATAGTGGTGCTTGCCTGGGTTTGAACCCGCTATCATCGGTTAAGATGCACGCGTTCTAACCACTGAGCCATCTCAGCTCTTATTACATAATATAAAACTATTACCATTTTGATTAAGTATCAAAAAAAACCTAAATCGTCCTACTTATTAAAGCAATAACCATAAAACGAGATGCTTAAACATGCAACTTAAGCCTGTCTATTTACAGCGTCAGTAGTAACTTAATAATTAATTAATTTTATCAATTGCGTATTTAGATTCACCTCCCATAAGTGCCTCGGTATAAAAAAAAATATGATTTGTCTATGCATCGTGATCGCCTCGACGTTTTAATCTATTCTGTTAAGTCTGGTCAATAAAAAAAATTGGTTTTTTATAATCAAAATTTTTCTATATAATTTGTTCATGATATCGAAACAAAATAAGTCCTATAAATTACTACAAAAATGTTCAAAGGTAGACCGTAAATGTAAATCCGTTTGAGATGCGAGAGTTGACCGCCATTTTTAATAAGAGGGTCTCAAGGAATATTCTACGATATCCTTATCATTGTATCTCGAAACTAACTAACAGTTGATTTGGCCTCTGATCCCTTTTCTTACCCTGGGATTACGTACCCTTATCCACTAAAATAATTCCTGTGTAGTCAATGAGGAGATTACAAAGTCGGACAGTTGAGACAAAACATGAGTTTAACGTGATATAATCCAATACAAAGACATTGACATTGCTTAATAATTATGTTGTATTGTGCAATAAAATACAGAAAAACAAACACATTTAAAAAAAAAAAAACAATTTATTATCGATATAATTCTTTTTTTATATTAAATCTTGGACAACATGACATACATTACTCTGATCCCAATGTAAGTAGCTAAAGCACTCGTGTTATGGCAAATCAGATGCAACGACGGTACCACAAACACCCACACCTAAGACACCAAAGAAAAATAATGAACTTTGTCTACATTGACTCGGCCGGGAATCGAAACGGGGACCTCGGAGTGGCGTACCCAGCCAAACCGGTGTACACACTATTCGACCACGGAGGTTGTAAAAATAAAATATATTATACCTTAATAATAACATAACAGAACCATCAATACAACAAAATCAGTACTCTGTATGCATTTACTATTATAAAAATAAGGTATCCAGGTATATCAGTAATAAGATCCGTTGTATAAATAACACAGATGCTAACAAACCAGTGAGTAGCAGTTCGTTACGTATTCATTCTTATCTGGTTTTTAAAACCCGGTGCACATTAACTCGAACGACAGTTTCGTCGTTGATTCTCGACTATTTCGATTTACACAATAAAGCATCTAAGTATCATTGTGCTAATATAGTGGTCTTGGGCTAAAGTATGTGACTATTAGTTTTAGTTTTTATTCAAATCTAGTTAGTCCTAAGAATTTTTAACATTGATTCCATAAATATTTCAAATATATATAAAAATAGTTAATGTAAAAATCTTGACCACATGGAATGATGAATTGAATAATGCTGCTAACATTCTTGATACCAACAATCTTTGTCAAGATTTCTACAGTAATTATTTTTAAAATATAATTACAATAATATTATTGGTAAGATGACTACTTCATGATATATATTGATGGAAACGAAAATGGTCCACCTGATTGTGGTCACCACCCCCCCCCTCTTTGACAGTATCATATCAAAATCAATATCATTCCTTACATCGCCAATGCGCCACCAATCCTTGGGAACTAAGATTTTATATTAAGATGATTTTATTAAAGTACCTTTGTGCCTGTAACTGTAGTTTATTATTTATTATTATTATTTTTAGATACACCAACAGCATAACATATACAGCATTCACAATAAAATCTGAAACATCTAAGTCTTAAATACTAATATGTATGCCACTTAGAGGCGTGTACAACATGTAGTTACACTGGTGTACCCAATCTGAAACTACATATGTACTTAAGCCATCTCGTAAAATTGTTGTCAAAAACAAATTCCTGTAATGTAAATAGTTTATATATAATTGATTGTATTTACGAAACAAGAGACACATTTCTCGGGAGAACAAATTTGTCGGTGCGACATTATGTAAACCAACTCTAGGAGTGAAATGAATGTAAATTTTCTAAACAATGAGAATTGTTACAACGACAATTAGTTCGTGTGCTTTTTATAAGTGCAGCTGGCGGGGTTTGTGGTGTATGCAAAGAAATCTCCGGCGCGAGAGCTGAATATACGGTGAGTCTAGAATTAAATAGAATTTTCCACGTGGAATCTTGTTTCTGTAAATTGCTACACAGATCTTAGTTGAAAACACTTTGTTTTTTTTTTTAATAAATTTAAAAGTTCTAACAATTGTTTACGTTCCAATTTTAAAAGTGTTGTTTTTATTATAGTTAAGAATCTTGTAATAATATTTTGTTTATTCTAAAAGTTTTTAATACTGTTTCGGAAAACAGCGTAGATATTAATAAAACGTTTCTTGGCTTACGAATTAATTAATTGAATTGGCAAACTTAAATATGATGTATAAAGTGACGATTTTAGTTGACATAAATTTTGATTAAAGCTTAAATGACTCGAGAATAATATAGTATTTAATTGTAGATCCGTAATTGTATATTACACTTATTCTAGTGTTTAGATATAAGGTAACAGATTCTAAGGTTCTGGGTTTAGATCCCAAGTGGGTCAATGAAAATTTATCGTATTACCATCGCACAATTCTCGGTAGCAGACCGAAATCTTGAAGTAGCACTTAAGGCCGTTTATCTCGTAATTTAACTCTTTCTGGTCGTGTCTAATTTGCCGTCCCATTGAGTATGAGGGAGAAAGAAATAGAGTGCCCATGTATGTGTTTGCACGCACACTTGTAGACTGTAATAAATATGTTCTGCGTAGTTAGCCGATCTTCCATAAGATTGAGCGCCGTTTCGCAAATTAGTCAGTTAAATAAAATTACGTATAAAATTGTGATTGATGAAAAACAGTAACTTATAGAGTTACTGTTCTTTTCAATGCCGAACCAATAAAGGTCTTATGAGAATATATGTATATTACTAGACTATATTTATGATTGTGTTTTTATTTCCAGAACGATGCTGATTATAATACTGTTATCAATAATCGGGAGTGCCTTCACCGCTCATTCGCATGGTATATCTGGTACCTTGGTAGACTTCACTGATCCTAAGGTAACTTTGACTAAACTATTTAATAAATCATATATGTGTAAACAAACAACTGTTTTTACCGCAAAACAAACAAAAATATTATGTTGCTTTATAAAATAATTTAGTTTCCTTAAGATGCGTTTCCAATAAAATTTGCAGTTGTTTATATCCGTTTGTATTGCTTAAAATTCTTCTCATGCTTAAATTTTTTCCATGTCATTTTGATATCAAGTATCAATCAAGTTATTATCGCTCGCAGATTCACTCGCGTTTAAGTTGATCGACATAAAAGTTAGACTAAAGAAAATAAGACTACATCCTTCCTCAGAGCATAATCTATTGGTAAACCAAATTTCATCAAATTCACTACATTGGTTTGCCAATGATAGAACAACAACAAAAAGCACAAAATAATTGAATGTTAAGTTAAGACTCAGATATTCATAGTTACATATATCATAACACATTGATAATCCTCGTGCCATCTAGTAGTACACTACATCACAACAACATACGACGTTGCCTACAGATAGTTCAGGCGAGTTGTATTTGCCTTGTAAATTGCAGGAACCGCCAATAAACGAGCTAGACGAAATATGTTCAAAGGTCCTGTGCGTTGTTGTTTCAATTGGTTAACCGTCGTAAATGTATTGATCACACTTTAGACATTTCTACTTCTTCGAATTAATATATATATATTATTATTATTCTCCCATATTTTATCCATTTATGTTTTAACTCGCTAACTTTCTTCTTAATTAGTTCAACTTATAGGTGCACTTCGTAAACGTAATGGCCGTAGTAGTTTTAATTTAATTGGGTCATGTTAAATGAATCAAAAGTGTTCTTAAGAGCCAACTTGTATGACGTATATTTTTTTTTTATAATCTATGTAAAATCGGTAAAAATGACCATCTTCAATATATAAATAAACTGTAGTTTAAAGAATAAAATATGAAGATCATCAATGGAAAGTGTGCAGCGATCCCAAAGTCACAGACTTATTATTGGGATTGCAGGCTGGTTATACGAAAGGTGTTTTCTTTGTCTGTGGAAAAACAGTGACAGATATTATTATTATGTACGAAAATAATGGCCTATTTGGTATAAGTATTAATCAGAAAATGAACATTAAACATAAGTAGTTGAAAGTTCTACAAGACATTTTCGATCCCTTTTACAAATTTGAATCAATTGAGACTGATGAAAATCTTTTCCAAAGCGCTAAATAAAAAATATCGATTTTTAAATATTTACAAAAAAATCCTTTTAAGTATTAGAAACAAGATTAAAAGAATATTTAATGGCCTACAGACCCAAAAAATTACTAAGTTTAAAACCTTTCCAATCATTAAAAACGACTGTGAAAGCATTTTAAGGTAATAATAAAAGTTTTAAAAGTGTCATTGTTGATTTTTCAAAAACTTTTTTTAGTAGAGTTTGGCCTATATATAGTTAACTATATCCATAATATCGTGAATTTTGATAAATAACTTAATTTAAAAGTTAGAATTGCAATATTTATTTATGACAATAAGTCAGGAATAAAGAATTTTATGTATGAGGTCTGAGAAGACCAAATAGAATAGAATAGAACTAAATAGAATAAACCAAATAGAAAAGACTTTTTAAACAATTTTAAAGAGAGTCTTAAACACGTCACCCTATTCTATAAACGGAAGATAAAGTGCCTGAGTGTCATTCAAGCCAGTATGGTACAGTACCGTTCAGTAAGTGTATAGGCGGTTAATTGGATGGCTAATTAAGCTAGTTACCTGCGACATATATATATTAGAAGATGTTAATTCAACCCAAAATAAAGGTTTAGTGAATTAATAAAAAAGTAGCTTATCCTTGGGATTTAAACTACCGTCATTCGAAATATTATCAAAATTGATTCAATGGTTTTGGTAGAGTTATTTTCGCATTTAGAATAGACTTATAGATTTTCAAACAGTTAATGAACTGGAATGAAATTGTCGTTACCTTTCTCTTCGTTCACATTAAAGTTTCCCGAAAACTCAAGAACAAGTAACGAACAAGTTAAACCTAGATTTAAAAAGTTCACGGATTTTGGTACGAAAACATGTTAGAGGATTGAACTGTTGTTTCATTGTAAGAAAAACTGATCCACAAAACTATAAAACACGAAAAATTATTATTTTAAATAATTCCAAAATATCTTTATCTTTAACTAGCAACCCGCCCCGGCTTCGCACGGGTCGGGTCGCTAGTATATACTACTACAGAATTTATTTATTTACCATATCAAATTGCAAACTTCTAAAGTTATCAGTGTTTCTTTACTATATTGCTCATGTATTATATACACAAACCTTCCCCATGAATCACACTATCTATTTCAAAAAACCGCATCAAAATTCGTTGCATAGTTTTAAAGATTTAAGCATAGAAATAAAAGTCAGCGAGAATCAATTTTGTTTTATACTGAGTATGTAGTTATAACAAATAGGTATGTATACAAACCGCTATATCCCTACGTTTTAAAACTGTAATATCTTCGAAAGTATTAAATTACATTCTGTAAAGGGCAATATTGATCTATATTGACTGCACAATTTATTTAAGGCACCTAATTATATAAGGATTAATGCTATATTGCTTAAAATTGCTTCGAAAATAAGCCATTATTTCTCGTAAAAAAACATAAAAAAATGTTTATTGTGTGTTATCTTTAAGAGATAGACATATACCATTGCGGACTTTTTTGTAGATATTTTTGAGGTGTACAATTCTATAGTACATTATTTTGATCTATCTGGTAGGGTTCAGGCAGCGTTTACAATGTAAGCGCAAAAAAATATAAGAAATTTACGACATCACATTAGAAACTTTTAAAATTATCAGTGTTACTTAACTATATTGTCTATATATTATACATAAAAACCTTCCTCTAGAAACACTCTATCTATTAAAAAAACCGCATCAAAATCCGTTGCGTAGTTTTAAAGATTTAAGCGTACAAAGGGAAAAGAAAAAGCGACTTTGATTTATACTAAGTAAAGATTAAAAAAATTGAAAATCTAATCTAAATCGTAATCAATATTCATGATTTTTTTTTCCAAAATAATAATAATCCACAACTTGCAGTTTGGTTACAAAACTCATTAAACTAGTGAAACATCTCTAGACATTACATCGCCTATTTAAAAAAAAAACATTTAAGCTTTCTTTACAAAATACTTAATAATAGTCATAAATATTTTTCATTATTTATCTTTATTAATTATATTATCATTTACAATAGCTAACTTTCTCACTGTTTACATACGCTGTCTGTTCACGCACGGAGAGACATTATAGGTTTATTTTGTATAATTATATATTGCTTTTAATGACTACTATTAATGAATGCCAAATAAATTTTGACTACGTTTACACTAGTTTGATTACACATATTGTATTCGTTAATTAGTAACATGCATGCAGTAAAAGTAACTGAACAATATGAATATTTTTAAAGTATTATTTATTAATTATATTATACGTTTTAATATATTTGTTTTTTGTATCTCATAAAAGTATTACATATAGTGTTACTTATTTCAGAAAGGTAGGAAATCAAAGATACCTAATAAATATCTCAGTATACAACATCTCATATTCATGCACATTAGTGCATAACTAGCTTTATTTACAATAACATTTGTAATAATCTGAGCTGAGATGGCCCAGTGGTTAGAACGCGTGCATCTTAACCGATGATTGCGGGTTCAAACCCAGGCAAGCACCACTATATATATATATATATATATATATACATCCTACAACCTTTTTGGCGTCATGTACGTGGTGCATCATTACGACGTCCCCAAGTTCCCCTTACTTTACTTGACATGTCTTAATGAATACTGCTTAGTTTTTTGATTTCCAGGTCCTTGGGATACGTTGTTTTCCGATAAAAAGTAAATCCGCGATATTCGTCTTTCAGTCATGCCCAAACATTTTTGAACCCCTAACCATGATGATACATTTAAGGCATCCTAGATATATTGATCATAATTTAGCTATGGCATCGATTATTTAGCGTCCTCACAGGATGGACTATATTTGGAAGTGCGACGTTGCCAGCTTTAGGTTTGTTGTCTCTTTCTTTTCCTATCGCTGTTCTGTACAAACAATTCAACGTTTATTTTGTTCCAATATTCGTAAGGCTTATACATATACGGATGCCCAATATGTTATAATATGTAAATACGAATCTTTTGCTTCCTATCCTGGATTACGCCGACGACTGTTATACACATCTCACGGAGGATCAGCGAAAAACTTAAGCGATTTCAAAATTTCTAAATTAGATTCATATTTGGTTTGCGTAAAATGATCGTGTCTCTCATTTTCGCCTTAGCACAAGTGGCTCTGCCCATAAAACTTCACCGGAATAATTATGTCCTCTCTATCATAGTATTTTGTTGTTGTATTTGCTATCTCCTGTGTTTTATTTTTCCTGTATGTCATAAAAGTCTACTTACCAAATTTTATATTTACAATAATAAAATGATAGTACTTATAATAAAATGAATTTACTGGGAACAGTGCTTTCATTTTATAGTTGGTAGCTTGCAGCCACATAGTACTACCTCAAATAATACTGTATGCCTCAAGATCACTATCGCTCGGCTATCATACAAGGTTCAATTTTGGGTCCCTTTCTATTTCTGGTATATATAAATGATCTTCCTTTCTATGTTAAAGGTATTTGTGATATAGTGTTGTTTGCTGACGATACTTCACAGATTTTAAAGGAAAAACTGACTATGACGACATGAACGGTGCGTTATCACAGATACACAATTGGTTTACAGTAAATAATTTAGTTTTAAATGCTCAAAAAACAAAATGTGTAGTTTTTACCCTACCCAATGTTAGAAAGCATAATTATAAGATATCTTGAAACGGTCACCGTGACCGTCTCGATGTAGCCGATACTACGGTGTTCTCAGGAATAGAATTGGATTCCAAACTTCAGTGGAGTCCTCATTTATCATCCCTAACAGGAAGACTCAGCTCCGCAACCGATACCGCTCGTCTAGTATATTTTGGTTATTTTCACTGTCTTATGGCATATTACTTTGGGGTAACGCTGCAGATATTGGATCTGTCTTTATTTTACAAAAGAGAGCAATCCGGTTTATTTATAATCATGGAGCTAGGGACTCTCTTCGGGATGTTTTTAACAAAGTAGGAATACTCACTGTTCCGTCACAGTATATTTACAACAATATTATGTATATTCACAGCTACATTGATCACTTTGATAAAATCAGTGATCATCATTGTACGTGCGCTGGAACTAAGGATAAACTTATAAATATATATCAATAAATTCTTCTTGGGGCAAGGTATCCGATTCTATAATAAAATTCCGCAGACATTTTTAACTTTGCCATTTCGTAAATTCAAATCGTTTGTAAAAAATACATTGGTAAAAAAAGCATTTTATTCGAAACAAGATTTTACAGATGATAAAAAAGCGTGGAGGTAACACCTGTTGACTTCCTAGCAGGATATATTAATTTATATAATTGTATTAACTAATACGACTTTGTATTTTTTAAATGTTGAAAAAGAGTAACTACTTCTTGCCGGTTCTATTTCTTGCCGGTTCTTCTCGGTAGAATCTACTTTCCGAACCGGTGGTAGCTTCACTTAATTGTAAAATGACGATTCAAAAGTGTTTGTTAAAGCGTACTTAAATAAAGTTTATTTTGATTATGTTTTTTTATTAGACGTCCGTATACAGCTATTGGGCGTCCGTATACAGCTATTGGGTGTTCGTATACAGCTATTGGGCGTCCGTATACAACTATTGGGCGTCCGTATACAGCTATTTTGCGTCCGTATACAAGTATTTTGCGTCCGTATACAGCTATTAGACGTCTGTATACAGCTATTGGGCGTCCATATATGGCTATTTGGCGCCTGTTCAAAGTACTAAGCTTTACGCCGGTTTGTTTACACCGAATAATAAAAACTACCAATCACAGATAACAGAATATTTAACAGTATAGATACCAATCACGATTGATATAGATGTTGTACAAACTTTCACCCCCTTTTAGTCCCTTAGAGGATGATTTCGTGGATGGAAACTATCCTTTCTTTCTACTTTCCTTTTTTATCTCATTAGGGTATGATTTTGGAGACAAAATATTCTATGTTCTTCTCTACAATGTCTCCATACTAAATTTTATCTAAATCGGTTCAGTAGTTTAAGCGTGAAAAGATATCAGACAGAAAGACATACTTTATGTTATTAATATGAATAATGAATATAAATATTAATTATTATAAAATATTTAAAATTTTTCTTCCACGAAGTCCTCGGGAATTCATATATTCATTATTAATATATTTAATTTACATTAAATAAGTTCCAATAACAGTTTATTTCTACACACTGATGTAAAACAAACAATAATCAAGCACCGAATAGGTATTATGCAAGTCGTAAGTGAAATGAGCGAGACGGCAACGTCGCAATTTTGGACGCCAAATAAGCGAATCCGTAGTCAGGAGTTCCCCTCGATATACTGTGTGCGATATACGCGCTGCGGCAGCGCCTCACCTGCGCGGTGATTTCTTCGGGAACTTTTCAATATTTTATTTCAACTATTTTAAGCGACTTTTACCTTCCGTCGATTTTTGTACTACAGCTAGCTAGGATGAATAGGACCTCAGTGCCAGGGATAAATATATATATATATATATATATATATATATATATATATATATATTTATCCCGCAAACAATTGGCCGTCCACTGAAGGCAAAAATACATTTAAACTGGCGTCCACCTGCTTTTGGCGTCCGTATACCGGACGCCACTTTTTTGGCCGGTGGCACTGAGGTCCTATTCATCCTAGCTAGCTGTAGTACAAAAATCGACGGAAGCTAAAAATCACTCTAAATAGTTGCAATAAAATATTGAAAAGTTCCCGAAGAAATCACCGCGCAGGTGAGGCGCTGCCGCAGCGCGTATATCGCACACTGTATATCGAGGGGAATTCCTGACTACGGATTCGCGTATTTGGCGTCCAAAATTGCGACGTTGCCATCTCGCTCATTACTTACGCGTTACATAATACCTATTCGGTGCTTGATTATTGTTTGTTTTACATCAGTCATTTAATGTTTATAAAATATATTAATAATGAATATATGAATCCCCGAGGACTTCGTGGAAGTTTTTTTTAAATATATTACAATAATTAATATTTATATTAATTATTCATAATAATAATATAAAGTATGTCTGTCTGTCTGTTATCTTTCTTTATACGCTTAAGCTGCTGAACCGATTTAGATGAAATTTAGTATGGGGACTTTGTTGAAAAGAACATAGGATAATTTTGTCTCCAAAATTATACCCTAACGAGATAAAAAAGGAAAGTAGAAGTTTGTACAGGGAGTCTATATCCGATAAACTGATTTAAATTAAATTTAGTATGAAGATAGGATAGTTTCCATCCACGAAATCATCCTCTAAGGGTATAAAAGGGGGTGAAAGTTTGTACAACATCTATATCAATCGTGATTGGTATTTGTACTGTTAAATCTTCTGTTATCTGTGATTGGTAGTTTTTATTATTCGGTGTAAACAAACCGGCGTAAAGCTTAGTAACTTGGTACAGAGGCCAAATAGCTGTATACGGACGCCCAATAGCTGTATACGGACGCCCAATAGCTGTATACGGACGCCCAATAGCTGTATACGGACGCCCAATAGCTGTATACGGACACCCAATAGCTGTATACGGACGCCCAATAGCTGTATACGGACGCCCAATAGCTGTATACGGACGCCCAATAGCTGTATACGGACGCCCAATAGCTGTATACGGACGCCCAATAGCTGTATACGGACGCCCAATAGCTGTATACGGACGCCCAATAGCTGTATACGGACGCCCAATAGCTGTATACGGACGCCCAATAGCTGTATACGGACGCCCAATAGCTGTATACGGACGCCCAATAGCTGTATACGGACGCCCAATAGCTGTATACGGACGCCCAATAGCTGTATACGGACGCCTAATAGCTGTATACAGACGCCCAATAGCTTTATACGGACGCCTAATAGCTGCATACGGACGCTCAATCAAAAAAAAAAAAACAGAAATCAAAATAAAATTTATTCAAATAGGCTTTAACAAGCACTTTTGAATCGTCATTTTACAATTAAGTGAAACTACCACCGGTTCGGAAAGTAGATTCTACGGAGAAGAACCGGAAAAAAACTCAGTAGTTACTCTTTTTCAACACTTAAAAAATACAAAGTCATGTTAATTAAATACAATTATTTAAATGAATATATTCAGCTTGGAAGTCAACAGATACCTCCACGCTTTTTTATCATCTATTCAATCTTGTTTCGAATAATATGCCTTTTTTACCAAAATACGAAATGGCAAAGTTAAAAATTTCTGCCGAATTTTATTATAGAATCGGATAACTTGCCCCAAGAAGGATTTATTGACTTTGCGGAGTAGGAAACTTGGTGTTATAAGCTTATCCTTACTTTTAGTGCACAAACAATGATGATAACTGATTTTATCAAAGTGATCAATGTTACTGTGAATATACATAATATCGTTGTAAATATACTGAGACGCAACAGTGAGTATTCCTACTTTTTTAAAAACATCCCGAAGAGAGTATCTAGGTCCAAGATTATAAATAAACCGGATTGCTCTCTTTTGTAAAATAAAGACAGATTAAATACCTACAGCGTTACCTCAAAGTAATATGTCATATGACAAATACTGTGAAAAAAACCAAAATATACTAGACGAGCGGTATCAACCTCAGTTAGTTGTCTAACTTTTCTAAACGCGTATGTTGCAGAGCTGAGTCTTCCTGTTAGGGATGATAAATGAGGACTCCACTAAAGTTTGGAATCCAATTCTATTCCTGAGAACACCGTAGTATCGGCTACATCAAGACGGTCACCGTTTATAGATATCTTATAATTATGCTTTCTAACATTGGGTAGGGTAAAAGCTACATATTTTGTTTTTTGAGCAATCAAAACAAAATTATTTACTGTAAATCAGTTGTGTATCAGTGATAATGCACCGTTCACATCGTCATAGTCAGTTTTTTTTTGTCAACCCTAAAAATCAGTGAAGTATCGTCAGCAAACAACACTATATCACAAATACCTTTAACATAAAAAGGATCATTTATATATACCAGAAATAGAAAGGGACCCAAAATTGAACCTTGTACAATAACCGATAGATCGTGATCTTGAAGCTACTGTACTATTTTAGGTGGTACTATGTGGTTGTATGCTACCAACTTTAAAATGAAAGCACTTTTCCCAGTAATTTCATTTTATTATAAATACTATCATTTTATTATCGTAAATATAAAATTTGGTAGGTAGATTTTTATGACATACAGGAAAAATAAAACACAGGCGATAACAAATGCAACAACAAAGTAATATGATAGAGAAGTCATAATTATTCCGATGAAGTTTTATGGGCAGAGCCACTTGTGCTAAGAGTGAAAATGAGAGACATCGAGATCATATTTGCGCAAACCAAATATGAATCTAATATAAAAAATTTGAAATCGCTCAAGTTTTTCGCTGATCCTCCGTGAGATCTGGATAACAGTCGTCGGCGTAATCATGGGTTAAGTTAAAGTAAAAGATTCGTATTTACACATTATAACATATCGGACATCCGTATATGTATAAGCCTTACGAATATTGGAAAATAAACGTTGAACTGTTTGAACAGAACAGCGATAGGAAAAGAAAGAGACAACAAACCTAAAGCTGGCAACGTCGCACTTCCAAATACAGTCCATCCTGTGAGGACGCTAAATAATCGATGCCGTAGGTAAATTATGATCAATATATCTAGGATACCTTAAATGTATCATCATGGTTAGGGGTTCAAAAGTGTTTGGGCCTGACTGAAAGACGAATATCGTGGAATTTTTTTATATCGGAAAACAACGTATCCCAAGGACCTGGAAATCAAAAAATTAAGCAGTATTCATTAAGACATGTTAAGTAAATTAAGGGGAACTTGGGGACGTGGTAATGATGCACCACGTGCATGACGCCAAAAAGGTTGTAGGATGTATATATATATCATATTTGCGCAAACCAAATATGAATCTAATATAAAAAATTTGAAATCGCTCAAGTTTTTCGCTGATCCTCCGTGAGATCTGGATAACAGTCGTCGGCGTAATCATGGGTTAAGTTAAAGTAAAAGATTCGTATTTACACATTATAACATATCGGACATCCGTATATGTATAAGCCTTACGAATATTGGAAAATAAACGTTGAACTGTTTGAACAGAACAGCGATAGGAAAAGAAAGAGACAACAAACCTAAAGCTGGCAACGTCGCACTTCCAAATACAGTCCATCCTGTGAGGACGCTAAATAATCGATGCCGTAGGTAAATTATGATCAATATATCTAGGATACCTTAAATGTATCATCATGGTTAGGGGTTCAAAAGTGTTTGGGCCTGACTGAAAGACGAATATCGTGGAATTTTTTTATATCGGAAAACAACGTATCCCAAGGACCTGGAAATCAAAAAATTAAGCAGTATTCATTAAGACATGTTAAGTAAATTAAGGGGAACTTGGGGACGTGGTAATGATGCACCACGTGCATGACGCCAAAAAGGTTGTAGGATGTATATATATATATATATATATATATATATATATATATATATATATATATATATATATATATATGCTTAATTTGTGTTTATAATTGATCTCGTGCTCGGCGGTGAATGAAAACATCGTGAGGAAACCTGCATGTGTTTCATCGAAATTCTGCCACATGTGCATTCCACCAACCCGCATTGGAACAGCGTGGTGGAATATGTTCCAAACCCTCTCCTTAATAAAAGAGGAGGACTTATCTCAGCAGTGGGAAATGTACAGGCTGTTACTTTGTAATAATCAAATTTATAGTATTCATACATATTATTCACCGAGGTCAATAACCGGAGAACTTAATACTTTATTTCAGGTACAAGGACACTTGGACGCTTTAGTACGAATGGCGCAGTCTTGCGTCATCAAAGTTCGGGCTTCGCCGAAAGACGTCAGAGCGTATTTCACAAACTCGCCCCCAATAACCAGATCTGGGCAATGTTTTGCTGCTTGCATGTTGGAACAGAGTGATGTTATTAATCATGGAAAGGTAAGAAACTTTATTAACATAAGAATTAACAACATTAAATGCTTAAATATATATATACAAATATGAACTAAAACTAGTTACTGTATAAATCTTGACCGCGTGGAATGGTGGCAAGAATGCTAGCAGCATTTCCCCGTTGAATCGCAATTCCGATCCTCTGGGCAAAAAACGAACCAGCCCTCCTCCTCCTCCTCCTCCTCCTCCAAAACTGTGCTCAATTTGATATAACTTAAACACCTCTACTTTTTGTTGTTGTTGGGAAATTGTCTTTTAAGCCAGCTGTTGTTTTTACACCAGAAGACACACAATATAAATTAACACTGGAAAAAGAAAAAAAGGGCAAGTTCATTTGATTACAGTATTACTCATATAGACAAAGGGTCTTTTACAAAAATTTCTAAAAGAAATTTATAAGTTATTCTACTCATTCCTGTGGCAACTTTAGCCGAACTTATTACAAATTAGGCTACGTAGGTAGTAGTCTAGATAGAAACCACATCCTAATCTTCCACGTGACAGAAATACTTAGAATAGTTGTGTTTCGTTTGGATGGGTGGATGAGCCAGTGTAACTAAAGGCAAAAGAAATATGATATATTAATTTTCAAGCTTGGTAGCGCTTTGATAATTAAAATAACGATGAATATTTTCGAAATATTTGTGCTGTGATGACCGACCACTCACCATTAGGTGGCATTTAAAGAAAATAACGAAATAAAACAAACAAATAGAATAGAGTAGAGAAGTAAGAGTAAAGTCGTGAAACGTTTTAGATCTTTTTTAAGCAATTAGAGAAAATTGTAATTGCGGTTTCAGTATAAATGGTGACATTAATGAACTCAACGTTTAAAATGGGAACTCATGAAGTTCAGAAATCTTTTCAAATGAACAAAGTAACTAACTTCTTTGACTAATTTTAATATTTCACAAAGTCGTCCTTTAACCCTTTATTTTTTCCTAACTTGTCTGCTCCGTTTTTTACACGAACTAGCTATTATTATATTATAATGAACATAGTTTGATCGATTGCCGTTAAAGTTTATAACTCCTTTTTCATAAAGAAGGTTTCATGCTATTAACTTTATTATAATTTGGCTTGAGACTTATTATTAAAATAGTACTGAAAGTCATATCATTTATGTATGTAAGCAACAATTAAGACAAATTTTACATACATACGTACGTACGTATATCTCCAGCACTATTCTGTCAGACCTGACTTCGTTTTTCACCCATAAATTGTTAAAAAGCGACTTACAGTGATATACTCGTATTTGTCAATATTTACATTTAGGGTATTTTTTTTTTTCGTTTTTTATTTAATTTACTACATCCACAGGCTCGCAGATGCCGGTACCTTTTTTTACATTTTATATTAAATTACATTTTGGCGTTTTATATTTTATATACAAATATTAATAATTTAAGATACAGATACATGTAGGGTAGTTTCTAATGAAAGCTGTAAGTTTGTATGAAATTACGTTTGTACGAAGTCGGAACGGCCGTTATCCATATTTTATGGGGGCTGTCATAATCATACTATAGGATTATCATCAGCATACGAAGTAACGGTAATTACAACTCGATCGAAACTACGTCATCTACTTATTTTCGTGATTCGTCTATTACTGATTAATTAAAGTATAATAATAAAGACTACGGTAATAAAAAACATACTATTAACAGGTAAATCGTGAACTCCTGATCCATTTAGCCGGTCTCGTGAATGGCAAGAATTCCCGAGTGGTCCGCAAACTCAACAGCATTTCAAGACTCTGCCTCGATAGCATCGAAGGGATGTCGGACAGATGCCAGCTGGCTTCCTCCTATAACGACTGCCTAAACGAAAATATGATTGAATTCGCTTTCCCGCTGGATATAGCGGAGGAAGCCGTGAGGAAAATGCCATTCCATCTTATACAACCCAAGTGAGTAAGTCGTTTTTTGTTTTATATTGAAACTTCTATAACGAAACTATAAAATGGAGAATGCTTTAATAGGGATTTCTTAGACGTTTATGCCAAGTTACGAAAAAAAAAGGCATGTATGTTTTTATAGGCAGGCAGCTTTCATTATACCAGAATACGACAATACAAATAGATTTTCTTACCTTAAAAACAATTATTGTTCCATATTTGAATAACGATAAACAGTAATATATATAGTATAAATACGAACGAAATTCCTCGAATCATATACAAAAATATCACAAGAACAAAAAAGGGGCTTGTGGTGTTTATGCACTAAAGCTCCAAAATAAAACAGAGCTCAAACATTGCCAACAAAAGAAATACTCGAAGTGGCATCCTTATCTTGTCGCCGAAAGATTATATCTGGTTTTAAGGGAAAAACGAAAAAGGTATTTTCGAGATTGTCACACTTTTTTACTCCGAACAGACGTATCCGGTTATTTCCGGATCATCTGTTTTAAAAATAAGATAAAAAAATACTACACGACCAAATATTCCTCGATGTTTAATTAATCTTTTAAAAGATCATATTAATAACACTGATACAGAGATTTTTTAAATATTTGTTTATTTAAAGCCATAAATTTTTCAAATATCAAATTCGCGAAAACCCCTTTTGCTTTTAATCGGTGACGTAATTTAATTTATTCTCTTAATCATAAAGCAATACGAATTCTGATTTCGTATTCTGAAATCAATTATGTTTATGGAAAGTCAGATACAGTATCAAAAATATTAAATATATTATTTTAACTACAGATCTGTTGACTCACGCAGGCAGGCGCTCATAATGTTAAAAAAAGTCATGGACTACTAATATAATCTTATTTTCCTTTTGTCGATGTCTCCGTCATGTCTTTATTCTGAGATTAATTATCTCACACACACTAAGACATCCTGTAAGTATCACTCATACTAACGCACGCCAATAATTTAGCCTGAAAGGTCAAGACTTCATGAGTAATTAAAACAGCTATTATAATCGACGAACCGAAATAGCTCCACAGATCTATGTATATGTGCAGTCAGAGTAAGAAAACCTTCGTCAGTTTTCAAATTCATTCCTTTATCAAGTCTTAAACTCTTAGTACCTTTTGAATCTAAACATCAAATCATTCAATCAATATGTCATTCTCTATCGGTAAAGCAGATCGCTCAGACTGTGCACACGAAAATAGATCTTAAGATGAGGAAATTTTTCTTACCGTACATAAGTATTTTTAACTATATTTTCATTATAAATATGAAAAATAAAGAAAGACATTTATATTTCATTAGCAATCGCAAAAATGATACCTTATCAATATTTATATGGATGGAGGAAAATTGGTTTCATTAAAAATGGCGCTGTTTTTCCGATTTCTGATTTCATTACATTGACGTTAAGCGGCTTATTAGTGAATATCGATGTTTCTGGAAACATGTGTTCGTAAATACACTTGATCTTATACAAAAATCGTCCAATTGTACTTATTACATTACATACATATGGGGTACATCTATATAATTTACTGGCCTTTCGTGTATAACGAAAATTGTATTTTTATCAGCTCATAATGTTTTATGGACCACTAATAAACGTTTATATGTAAGAGTTGGTTGAATTCGACATTAGATGGCCAATGATCACGTCAAATTATGATTTGAAAAACGTCATAATAAGTGCGAGATAATTTGTGTTTATGATTGATCTCTTGCTCGGCATTGACGGAAAATATCGTAAGGATGCCCCAATAGTTCGAACTTGTTCATCTTAATCGATTGCGGGTTCAAACCCAGGCAGGCACCACCGAATATTCATGTGCTTAATTTGTGTTTATAATTCATCTCGTGCTCAGCAGTGAAGGAAAACATCGTGAGGAAACCTACATGTGTCTTATTTCAATAAGAAATTCTGCCACATGTGTAGACATACATATACATGTGTATGTGTGCCACGAACCCGTATTAAAACGACGTGGTGTATTCAAAATTTTCTCCTCCAAAGAGAAAAGAGGCGTTAGCCCAGCAGTGGGAAATTTACAAGCTGTTGTTTTTGTTTGTGTAATAGAATTAATGGTCCGGTGACCAAAACGCGCGTACATCTTAACCGGGTTAATCTTAATTTGAATAGCAGGTTCAAACCTAAGCAACGTATAATTATCATGCGCTTATTTTGTATTCTAATTTATTTCGTGCTGAGCATTGAAAGAAAACATGATAAGTAAAGCTATGTGTAGGAGAATTTAAATCAATTTTTACGACAGGATTTGTCCCAAATTTCGTGATCTATATAAAGACCTAAGACTATACAAAGACCTTCATATAATATAATGAAACTAATACTTTGTTTCTATTCAATTTCAGCTTACCACAAGAAATAAGACAGACGATATGACGGGGTCATGTTCAAAGTTTTTACATTTTTAATTTATATAGTTAAATAAAAATTAAATTATATAAGTACTTCTTTCATTCTGTTAACCAACCCATCTAGCATTAATGAACCCAAAACAAAGTTCAAAAGGCAAAGATCAAGCAATGTTTCTGAAACTCAAAACTTCTGAATAACGATTTCCAAAACTTCCGAAACTGCCAAATCCAGCTGAGACCGCTTCTTTTATTGAGATGACGAGGTGAGAAAACTATCGTATTTATTCAGTAGAATACCTATTTCTCAGATAAAACAAGATAAAAGTTGAGAAACATATCAAATCTCATGTAATCGAAGAAATTGTAGTCGAGGTAATAAAACGAATATAAAAGTAAGAGCCTTAAAATGTGACACTGCTTGGATAAGGCTTATTCGAAGACCCTGCTCGAACGTGGGTTTCTATACGCATATGTAGTTCAAATACTAGCTCGCGTCCTTATTTCGTTCGTTAAATAAGAATTTTAGTATCGCGCACATACCGAGCCTAATCTAAAAGTTTTTGTATATAATGAAGTATACTTACTGATTTATTTCAATCGTAATCATCATCATCATCAGCCCGTTTTTATCCACTGCTGGACATAGGCCAAGTGCACGCCAATGTGGTCTCTCTCCGGCTACTCGCATCCAGCTCCTGCCTGCCGCCTTGCGTATATCGTCACTCCGCTGTGCCTGAGGACGTCCTACACTACTTTTGCCGAGACGCGGCAAACGTAGTTTCGACATAGCCCACCGGATTAGTAAGCTGAAGTGACAGTGGGCTGGTCATATTTGTCGTAGAACCGACAACCGTTGGGGAAAACGTGTTCGTAAGCCTACAAGACTGCAATTGCCGCTTTAGTAAAACTGTCTACTGAACCAACGCCTTTATTTAACTGGAGATTGAACACTTCAAGACTGATGGACTGCTACTGAAAATTTATAAACTAATAAATAATAAATAATCGGACTCGGTTTAATAATCGAGTCAGAATTTCCTGAATTAATGCCAGAATCTCAGAATCTTTGGCGTTATGAGAATTCTTCTGGACCAACGAGAACGTACGAGTATAAAATATACGTATAAGATTTTATTCTTTTTTTCTAGGATGACACGGTTAATAAAACAAAATTGTGTTTCTCTGTAAAAGGAAATTTAATGGTTAGTTTTACATACCTCACATTAATAAAAATAAAATAAAATAACATTGAACATTGAAAAAAAAATAATATTTACGCACCTGTAAAAGAAACGACATTTAATGTTACTATTAACAATGTCTTTGTACTAAATTACAAAATTCTTTACTTTTCTAAGAACTCTCTATCGATATTTTATAGCTAACAAAATTTAGTTGTCATGATGCGTTCGATGACAGTTCATACGTGTACGAATTCAAATTAAAGAAAATACTTTTTCTTTACATCTCCCCCCCTCCGCAAAGAAAGTAAGATGGAGATGTTTTTTCTTGCACGGTCTTTAATCGTAGATAGGAGCTGGTGTTAGCTTTGAAATGTGGAAAAAATTCGACTCTGATCTCTTATGTTCAGTATTTATTTTGTAAATTGAGTTTGAAATCTTTTCTAAAATTTTGTACGGTCCAAGTTTCAGTTCATCGAGCTTCTTTCGATTGAGTTTGTTTCCATTTTCTATAAAAACAATATCACCGACTTTGAACTCTATATGTTTTCTATTTTTATCATAAATTGTCTTGTTATAATTATGTGATTTGATTGTATTTTCTAAAGCTTTTTTCCTAGCCTGGATTAAATCATGATCAGTCTTCTTCTGTTTTAACTCATTTGGCAAAATCGTAACATCTGCACCATAAAGTAGGTATTTAGGAGCATATCCAGTGATAGTATGCTCCGTTTCATTGTATTTCTGCACACAATTGTGGGCTATAGTCGTCCATGCCATTTTTGTGTCATGTTCATTTATCTTGCACCTGATTTTATTAACTAATGTCTGATTTAATCTCTCATTTAAGCCATTTGAAAAGGGAGAATTCACTGCTGTAAAAATGATGGGAATATTTTTTTGATCCAAAAACCTTTTAAATTCCTTAGAATTGATACCTGGGTATTGGTCTGATAGTATCAATTCAATACCTTCACTTTCTGTACAATTTCTTATTAATTTAATGAAGTCATTAGCATTTTGAGTACTTGATGTTAGAATATACGCATACCTAGTGAAATGATCTAATAAAAGATGTAAATATTTCTTTGTTGATCTGGAACCTCCGAAACCGCCAATGGTATCAATAGAGCATATCTGAAAAGGTTTCGTGGCGGGACCCAAGTGAGACATCAACCCATATTTAATTTGTCCCCTTGACTTATTCTTTAAGCATACTGTACAACTTTCACAGATTCTTTTTATGTTTTTAGTCATATTTTCTGCTGTATACACTGAGCTAATCATTCTTTGCATTTGTTTAATTCCTATATGCCCCATATCTGTATGTACACTTTTCATGAAATCTATGCTAAATTCCTCTGATATGATAATTTTTTCTTTCTTCCTTACTTTTTTGTAGTAAACATTGTGTTTTTTCATTAACTTGTCTTTTCTGCATTGTATATAGTCATTGTTAACCTGATCTTTTAGAATATCTTCTAGTGTTATTATATTAACTATTTTTAACTGTTCCTCTAGGTTTTCATTTGGTCCAAGGACCGGGTTCCTGCTTAGACAATCAGCTTCAATATTGTATCTTCCTGGCGAATATTTAATTTCGAAATCATATTGTGATAAGTAGTATGTTAGATCTCCTAATTCTTCGTCTGTTCTAGATCTTATATTCATATTTTCTAATGGCTTGTGATCAGAAAATACAGTGAATTTCCGGCCTATCAATAGATGTTGCCAATACTTTACACATTCCTTAATTGCCAGGCATTACAGATAGATAGCTTTCTTCCTTTTCTGTACTTCAGTCAATTTTTTCGAAAAGTATGCTACTGGTTTTTCTTCATTGTTTTTTTGTGGTTGTTTAAGTACTGCTCCTACTCCTAATATACTAGCATCTGTGTATATATTAATAGGTAGGTTTGGGTCAAAGATTGTTAATATCGGCTGAGAACATAATATTTGTTTCATTTCATTAAATGAGTCCTGACATGCATCAGTCCAGTCAAAAGTTTGTCCTTTTCTCAATAGGTTATGCAACGGTTCCAATTTAATAGCTATATTCGGCACATATTTATGATAAAAATTTATTTTCCCCAAGAATTGCCTCACATTCTTTTGAGTTTTAGGAGTCGGGAAGTTCTTTATTGATATTAAGTTATCTTTTAGTGGTCTAACTGAATTATTTTGTATTATATGACCCAAGTATTTAACTGTATCTGCTGCAAATGTACATTTAGAGAATTTTAGTTTTAAACCTTCGCTTTTTATTGCTTCAAAAAGTTTTTTCAAATGTCTTATATGATCTGTGAAAGTTTCTGAAAAAATTAAAATATCATCTATGAAACATACTGTGAAATCTCCAAGCTTGTGTTTCCGTATTATATTACACATTATTCTCTGGAATATAGCTGGGGATGTTTTCAAACCAAATGGCAAACAGGTCCATTGATAGTGTCCCTCCTGCGTCACAAACGCCGTTTTATGTCTATCTGTGACACGTAAAGGAATTGACCAAAATGCTGAATTTAGGTCCAGAGTTGAGAAAAACTTGCAATCTCTCGTCTTTAGTATTAGGTCTTCAATAAGAGGGAATGGTTGTGATTGAGGCACAACAATTTTATTTAAGTCTCGAAAGTCGATGCACAATCTTGATCTTTTGTTTTCATCTCTTTTATAAGCTAATGTAACTGGCGCTGCGAATGGGCTATATGATTCTTCTATTATATTTCTTTCCAATAATTTTGCAATTTGATCTTCAATCTCCTTCTTATCTTCTATTGTGCAACGATATGGTCTTTTGGAGCAATATTTTTCTATCAGTAGGTCAATATGTGCTTCATAACCTGTTACCTGTCCTATGTCATATTTGTCCTTTGCAAAAACAGACTTATATTTAGAAATTAATTCATCAATCACTGCCTGTTTTTGAAAGTCTAGATGATTTATGCAAATTTTGAAGTTTTCTTTTTGTATACCTTCATTGAAGTTTATTAAATTATCATATTTAATCTCCTTAGAGACTATATCTATTTTGTCTGTTTCCTTGGAAACCATTTCACTTTTTTTTATTGGCAATTTCTGAGTAATTTTTAAGTTTTCGTTTTGAACTAGGTAAAATTCTTTTATACAATCAAGACCCACTAAAAAATCATAATCGAAATTTTCCTTGTCTATTACGAAAACATTCATTTTTTTTTCTACATCAAAGATTGCTATATCAAGTGTAATTATTCCATTTGCCTTTTTAACGCCATTAATCGTTTTTAAATTAGTATTATTGCGATGACTGCTTTCCTTATTCTTTATTTTTAACAATTTAGAATTTATTAATGATACATTAGATCCAGAGTCATAGATTCCAGACACTTCAACATTTTTATTCAGTACTAATTTCACTTTGATCAATGGCGGTACTATTAGTTTTTTGGATCTTCACACTGCAATTCACATTCCAATTCTGAATTATTAATGAACTTTATTTGCTTTTTATCTTTTTCAGTAATTGAATTTGTTTTAAACCAACAAGAATCTTCTGAATGATAGCGGACACCTTTATTTAATTTTTCACAAATACTACATTTTTTTTTCTCTGGCTTAGTATCTTCTTTCTTCTTGATAAATTTTCTTCTTGAAACTAAATGTTCTAATTTTCCAAGTTCACTAAACAAATTTTTTGTTTCTACGATTTGGTCTTTGTTGATTCTGTCTGTTATAAAATCTGGTAACCCAGCAGCAATGATATCAATAAGAGTCCCTTCATCTATTGTTTTTCTTACCTCTAATAAAAGTTTTTCTTTCTTTACCGCATATTCTAGTAAAGATCCTGATTGGTACTTGTAAAATAAAGCATACTTGCTAGCAGTCCAACCTTTATTAGCATATGTTTCCAAAAAACTTGATTTCCATTTTGACCACTCGGAATGTAAACTAAGTTTGATCATCATTTTTCTTTACATACGTTTAAAATGTATAATTAATTATTTATATAATATAATTAATTCATAATAAAACTGTAATAACTGCCTGTTTCTGTTTTCTGATGATAAAATTCCGCAGACATTTTTAACTTTGCCGTTTCGTAAATTCAAATCGTTTGTAAGAATACATTGGTAAAAAAAGGCATACTATTTGATACAAGATTTTATAGATGATAAAAGAGTGTGGAGTTAATACCTGTTTACTTCCAAGCAGGATATATCAATTTAAAAAATTATATTCAACTAACATGACTTTGTATATTTTAAATGTTGAGAAATAATAACTACTAAGTTTCTTGCCGGTTCTTCTCGGTAAAATCTACTTTCCGAACCAGTGGTAGCTTCACTTATTTGTGAAATGACGATTCAAAAGTGCTTGTAAAAGCCTACTTGAGGAAAGTTATTTTTACCTACCAATATTCATAACGTTATGACACTTTTTATCCAGTTTTTTAAATGGTTCGGTGCGAACCTTCAATATCCTGATGTCACAAGTGCCACTCAACTCGACGACGTATTCAGTTTATTCGCTGTGTTGACAGTTTATTAAATATTGTCATGGAAACATTTTGTTAGTAAAAATAGATAACATTTAAAAAAAATATATAATTAAGGACTGTCATTTTCACGTGTATAAAATTGATCTTAATGTTCATATATTATATTATTTTCCCACGCTCTTATACAATGTGTGTCGCTCGAGATGACAAATGCATAGCTACACGGATAATATATATTCATATTCAATATAAATCTTATTATATTATGTTATATGAGTACAGTACAGGTATATTTTAAGCTTTGTATTACTTCGTCATTTTTGATGTTTCAATTCATTTGAAATAACTTTATATTGTCACAGAATCTACTTTTAAAAAAATGTGTGCATGTGAAAGAAATAAGAATTTTGTTATGAAACATTACAAATTTCAAATTATGTCGTTTAGCATGCGAGAGATTGTATGAAACGACGAGTTATTATCGTATCGGTCGTCTCGACGTCACACTGTTAGTGTCATTGCATGAACCAAATCTATAGATTAATTACAAACATTTCATGTCCAATTCGGCCACTTTATAAGAGACTGTTCATCATTTGGGCCGGCTTAGGTAAAACTGATTAATATTCTACATAAGACCTCTTGGACATACAATAAACTATATTATTTAATTAAAATAATAATAACTGGGTATTCATTATTGCACAATCCTTGTTCATATTCATTCTAGTCTAGTCAATATCTAACACTTTATAATTTACTCTTTATAAAATAAATATATTTACTTTAGCCACAAAATGTATCAAAATAGATCTTTCAATTTCCCTGTAATGTTTCGTAAATATGTGTGTTTTCTTTTAATAAAGGTATCCAAGGTTCAAATACAAGCTTTCAGGTAAAGTAAACATCACAGGCCTGTGTCGTGACCAACTCACACATCGATCATTTATATTTATACATAGATAAGCAGAGGTCAAACAGTTCACTAACTTTTTCTAGAATTTATTTAAAAAAAAAAGTAGATAATCGTTTTTTCTAAACGTTTGCCTTTAATCTTTTAATATGCTTGTATGTTATTTTATTTCAAATGTGAGACTTTAAATAGACGTTTGTTTAGTATTTGGTATTTGGTACTAAGACCTATTGAATATTCAATTAAACCTTTTGTATCTTTCAATTAACATGCCGAGGCAAATAACTATGATCTTTTAATTTGACATAAATGAGGTGTGAAGAGTCCAAATATATACTTTTTTATTTTTTATTTTTTTTTTGGGAAACATACAGTTAACAACACATACATTGTATATCAATTAACCCGTGTACAAACCAATCAAGTTTTGCACTAAAAACTATATTAAGATAATTTGTGCGGTGAATAATATTCATAATAATTTCAGAATATTTTTGTGACATTTATCAGACGACTAATTTCATAAATCAAATGCAAAAATTATTGAATTGTCTGCTATCCAAATTTACCAACCTCTCATCATAAAAAAAAATCCCCATAGGTACAATAGATATATTTTTAATCAATACGTACTCATGGTAATATGGCGTAAAATAATTAATTTACATTTTATTTACCAGGCAACATTGACAACGAGAAAGTGAAATGAAAAAAAAGAAATGATTACCGTATAACAGAGTAAACTAGCGAAGGCAGGCACAAACAAAAGGAAATTTATTGGAAGGGAGTAAATATGTATAGGGCGGTAAATAAGAGATCTTGTATTGTAGATCATGTTTGAACAGCGTGGGCGTTTCATTTCTATTGGAACAATAAAGGCTAAAGGAAACCGTATTGCTTCTTCTATTATAGCTTTTTTTTTATATACGTTATTTTAATAAACGCTCAACGATATTCTGCCTAGCGATATGAAAAGCGATATCCAGTTCTTGGAAATATACCATAAGTAGTAAATATTTGATTGCCCAGTGGTTAGAACGCGTGCATTTTAACAGATGATCGCGGGTTCAAACCCAGGCAAGTACCACCAAATATTCATGTGTTTAATTTGTGTTTATTATTCATCTCGTGCTCGGCGGTGTAGAAAAACATCGTGAGGAAATTTGCATGTTCTAATTTCAAAATGAAATTCTGCCACACGTGTTTTCCACCAACCCGCATTGGAACAGCGTGGTGGAATATGTTCCGAACCTTCTCCTCAAAGGGAGAGGAGAACTTAACCCAGCAGTGGGAAAGTTACTGGCTGATGTTGTACGTTGTTGTTTTATCATTTGTTAATAATATTTTTAATTTGAATGTTTATTTATATTTATTTCAGTAAATGACCAACGGAGCAAGCTTAGTACGAAAATAAATGAGAGCATATGTATTTTTTAATTAAAAATATAATTTGGGTAGCTATTAGAACACTCTTGTCTGTTTGTCAAGACGATGGTTCAAGGCATTCACTTTAATTTGCTTCGTTCTAGAATGTTTTTATGGTAATGAAACTTTCAAGGTCAAGCGTAATGACCTTAAATGCACCTAGTATAAAAATTAAACTGAAATGTTTGTAACAGTAAGTAAATTAGTATTTAGAACAATTTATGCCTACAATATTTTACTAAATAATTGAAAAACACATGTATTACAAATGATAAAAATAAAAATTTTAAACCGTAGGTTGAAATAAAATATCCTTTATATTTTATTTCAAATTAAGAGTGTATGTTGTATATTCCATTATTAAAAATTCATCAGTGCATAAAACAGTTTTAGTTTCCTACCAATATAATTATATGAATTAACTTTTACTAAGTTACATAATTATCGTATATAAGCATATTTATTTTAATATGATCATATTTTATTGTTTTAATGTATTAAAGTATTATCAGCATAAATAATTCGATTTAAATAGTTGTTACAATTTGCGTTGATTGTCAACATCCGGTTTTGACTAAATTGTTTTTTAAAATGGATCGAAACCGGATGTTGCTACATTCGAAGGAGGGGCGTGTAAACATTAAATACTAGGAGTAAGCCTAGAAATGGTCATTCTTACTTTAATCGGCGAATTGGAAGGATCGTGAACCACTTCAGGAGAGATAAAGTATTGATTGTGAGGAGAGTTTTTGTATTATTCCAACATAAGTGACATAGATACACTGGTACATGTACTTACTTAAAGTTGCTGTCGCCATTTTGTTTTTTGTTTTACTTTAATTTGTACTGTATTTTCTCATAATCAACTTAGAGTTTGATGGAAGGTAATTCTATTCGCCATATACCACATTCACAATTTAATGTATTTGTATATTCTACTTATATATAGTTCGCGTTGAGTATGGCGCAGTGGTAAGAACGCACCACCTACCCCAGTGGTGAAGGAAAAAAAGGCATGTGGGCAATTTCATTGAAATTTCACCAACATACATTAGAGCAGCGTGATGGAATAGGCTCATAATCTTACAGCAAAAAAGAAAAGGAGACTTTAGCCCAACTACAAAGAATTTATAGGCTATTATTATATGCATAGTATACCCTGAGATAAATAAAGTATTTAAAAATGAAACCACTTTTTATATTAATTATTAAATTTATTATTACTTTAAGGACGAAATACATTCCATAAGAAAGATTAAAAATTACACTATTAAGTTATGTAGTATAAAATTAATAATAATTCACAGCTCATTTACTTATTACATATACATAAAATAGATACAGGGTGCTTATGGAAAACTAGATTAAAATGCAATTATATAAAAATATAACATTGAAATAACAGCACACTAAAAATTTAAAACAATCAACAATCAATATTATAGTATCAGTTAATGTTCGGAACCGTGAAAGTTGTATCACTAATGCTGGACATATCTGTTCCAATAGATGATCCTCAGCCCAAAATTACAGCCAAATTATAATGTTCCACGACATCGAACCAGCCTCGACGGAAATGGTGTGATGAGTTAGATGCCTTTCAGTTCAATACCAAAAAAGAGCACATACGCTTTTTGTAACAATGTGACATACCAGCTAAGAATAATTTATCTCTCTGCACCAGTGTTAATAGACGAAATAATATCGTGTAATAAAATACGCATCGTGTACTGATCGATGGGGTATTCTCCTATTTTAAAGAATGCCATTAATGTGGGACAGTAAAATATAGGTTTCATTATTTGAGTTGAAGAGAAAAATTTAATTATGAAGATATTGGTAACATGTTTTTTGTATTTGTTTTACTCAACCAAACCAAAATAGTGGGGGAAACCCAGTGTTATTGATAGTTTGGTTGCAACATCGTCGATATATATTTTTTCCAAAACATAAAGCATATAATTTAAATACAGTCACAAAGCACATCCTCAAAATAAAAGACAATTATCAAGACAAAAGTTTAATACCCCGATTCTATATTTTACGATTGATTTACGTCACTGAGTTACGAATAACGATCCGTTGAAGACGTTCCCATATTTTAGTTTCGTCCTTTACAAACATGGGACAGTTGTTTGTCAAATTTTAGGCTACTTTCACATGATTATCCGTTTCGTAGTTTTGCTTTTCGTCGTATACTAAGGACAAGTTCACACATACGACAGTATTCCAATTCCAGTAAAACGAATCGCACCTCAAATACAAAATAATTAGTAAGTAAGTAAATATAAAATTAATTAAAAAAATATAAGGACATATAACTTTTTTTTAGTAAATTTTGTGTCTGTTTTATAGATACAGAATATTTAGTCTTCTTTCTCCGAATGTCAAACACATTCGAAAAAAGAAGGCTGACAATGACGTCAGAGGAAGAAATCGATAGACATACTTGGAACTTAGAACCGCATACCCGTTCATCAAATTTTCTACCACCAAACGGCAAAATTTTTTACTATGTGTTCCGTTTTTAAAGACGTATGAGCCCGTGTGACGGACACAAAAGACATAACATCTTAGCTCCCAAGGTTGGTTGCGCATTGGGTAAGGAATGTTTAATATTTCTTACAGCGCCAATGTCTTGAACGACCGCCTAACTATTACATAAAAAAGCGCTTACCGCTTAAATTACTGAGATATTAAAATACGGTACAAAGTATTTTTAACAAAGAGGTAATACTAACTGCATTGCATTATCAAACATCAATTACCTTCCAGTAAACTATGACGTACGTCTATGTAATTATAATTCAGCGCTTTATAGTCATATCTTGTCTTCTGTCGAATAATTTAGTTGTGACAAATCTTTACTCTAATAGAGTTCGGACTCCAACATAGTTCTTACGAGAAACTAAATAAAGACGCTTCCTTTGATATTGACGCACTGAAAATAAATTATAACAACCCATTAAATATAGATATACTTTCACTAATTAGAATTAAAATTAATCAAGAACATTATTTGTGCATAATTAACTTCGGTGATGGAAAATATCATGAGAAATGCTGCATGTAACGGATGTTATTCTGCCACGAATATCCACCAGCCCACTTTAAGATAACGTCGAGATAACTCCTCCTTGACAATAAGAGGTGGCCGTAGCATGGACACTTAGTTAGTATAAATATTATTGGTCGTATTCCAGAATATACAATAATAATAATCAGTCTACCGAATTCTACAAAATAATCAAATCTATTGCGTCTGATTATTTGGTATACTGAGTAAACAAATTGTTTACATCGAAGATTTTACATCAATATTAGCATTGAAAATAAATTTGTTGATCGAATTTAAATTTACATAGAATAGTATTATTGTATAATTAAAATGTTAATATTAGAAAATCATTTATAAATATATTATATCCACAGTATTTCGATTATATTATCGTTTATTGACTTCAATATATTCATCTAGTAGTATATTTCAATTTCTGGTAAATAACTGCGTATTTTTTATGTATTTAATATTAAGTTTAGCAACAAAATTATTAAAAATCAACAATTAAATATTTATTTTAAAAATTAAAATATTGAATAATATAAATTATTTAAATAGACTCCGCAAACTTATATAACGTTTTGTATTGACCCGACCCTAATAAACTCTTTAGAATTAAAAAGGAACATTTCGCTTAGGGCTAAAAAAGCTATCACAATTCGAATAAAAGATGAAACTACGGAATAACATCCACCTGGGTATATAACACTACTAGGGATGTACTTTGTTCAATGAAGACCTATTACCTAAAGAGTTATTACAAAGAGTACGATACAAGCTTCTTATACGAGTTTTAGACAAGATTTTGTGCTTTCGATCACATTTAAACATAATTATTAAGTAGTAGATAGCGTGATGCCAGTCTTAATGTTTGACCCTTTTAGTCAATTTTATTATGACCCGTTCCGTGAATTTAATGTCATTATTCGTCGTTAAAATATTATGATTCATATTATTATAAATGTGACTAACATCCATACATTAATTTACACTTAGGTATATTTTGGTACTTTTGCTTAAAGGAAGATATTATTGTTTGATAACGTCGATGGTTGATCCTTTCCGCTCTGTGATCTCTTGATCCGTTACGTGAAGTCGCCGCGTGACATAGAAAGGCTCCATCCAAAACGACCATCCGGTACTCTTGGAGACACATTTCGAGCATCTAATAATAAAATGGCAGTCATGTATTCATGTCAAAAATATACATTTTATTTTATACGATGATTTTCTATTTCTATTTGTACTATTTCTTACTACGTTGAAATATATGTTATTAATGAAATTAGACTTTGTACAAGTTGACAGTTACGAATTTATGTATTGAATTTATTATATACCTACATACATTAACTTTTATCGTTCGTTGTTTCGTCTAAGATAAAAAAATTTGCGAGCAAAATTAAGCTGTAAGCTGTCATAGCAAAATTATTATTTGATAAGACATAAACTAAAATATATAAATAACATATACGTGTCCAAATTTAGACAAGTCAACAGCGGTCCTGTTTCTAAATCAACGTTACATTGTATTGTATATAATATATACATATTGATACTGGAACAATACATTCATTAAAATACAGCTGCAATATTTGACTTAAACAAAACGTGAAACTAAAATAACGCTGGCAAAAATATACCTGTGTCATTTTATCCTGACGCCCTTCCCAGGATAGCTCTTCACTGTACCAAGGTTCATTTTGAGTACCGAAGTATAGGGGTTCCCATCTGTGATAAGGGTACTCCCTCCGAGCGATCAGCATTGGCTGAAAGGGATTTTTCTTAAGATTCTCGCTGTGACATTGAAAAATATGGTTTTTCTTCAGTCTTACACAAGGCAAAATTATTCGACTATTCTAAAATAATAGACTTACAATTCCCGAAACTAAAAAAAATCTCAATAAAAGTACATAGTAATTAGTATATCAAATAATAAAATCTAACCTTGGATCATTATACAATACTACGATTTACAAAAGAATTTATAAAAGCAATGCAGCCGTTTGATAGAAATAGAATAAAAAATACTTGGCCAAATATTAATATTTATCTATAAACTTGTTGTAAGGGCTTTTTGCTTTTTTTTGCATTTGGTTAGATATCGCCTATTCATCTAATATTATAACACCACACAGCAATAAACACAACAAAACTGAGTGAGCCAGTCTCGATACTGGCACAAAGTAACATTTAATACCATAAAAAAAGAAAAAAAAAAGATTCACTTTTAACTCCTATACCTACATCTAATATTCATAGGTTCCATTTGCTTTTCGTGACCTTTACAGGTTATTACTTTAAATATGTTGTTCGCGTGGGTGGTGTGCAGGTGTTAGGTTAGGTTATGTTTACACCTGCGATATTTATACGAAACTTTACGATGATTGGTTAATTAAGAACTGAAAGCGTTAGAAACAAATTCATTTCCGCATTAATTACCTAATGTCTTGCAACTTTTTTTATGTAAGTTGAAACGTAAAAAAAAAGAAACGTTTCAAGAAAAATGGATTTTACACTACCAAATACTGTCACAATATATATTATATTGCTCCAGCCTTACAACTGTATTATCTAGTTTGCCAGCGATCAAGTCTAGAATATTGTGAGAGCTGACCACACACACTGACACACTGCGAACCAGCTGCGCTTCTATCGCATTACTGCGAATAAACAGCCAACATTCGATACAGCTATATTCACTGTCAACATTCGAGTTCAACCTAGGACCAATGATTTTACGTACTATCTGAGGCACGAGAATATACACTTTCAAGTTTCAGATTCCAGAAGACTGTGAATTTTGCGATATGAAGACCAAATTACTATTCATCGCTTCGACGTAGGTTTTGAACTAAGAACCTCGGATTTTGCGACAAAACCTCTGAACCACCGAGGCAGTCAATATAAGCTAATGACAACGAAGACGTAAAACGAATTTTAATAGATTAATCTAGAGGAAGTCCTGTCACTTTCCTTCAATAAAAATTGATTGGAACGCAGAGGTCCGCCTCTGTGGAAATTTGATTAATTACAAAATAACTCGAGGAAATCCATTTCATTTTACTCGCTTTAAGTCTAAGTATATCTGGGGACCGGATGTGCTGAGTAAATTCGAGATTACTCCTTTAATCACTCTTTGATCCTCCGTTTGACGGAAATTTAATTAACACTTATCTTCTTAATAAATCTTTAATTTAAATATCTATAAATAGCATAAAACAAAGTCGCTTTCTGGTTCTTTCTGTATCTCTTATACCTTAAACAAATTACTTAACGGATTTTGATCTGATTTTCACTATAAAGGAAAAAGTTTTGTATACCTATATATTTTTTAAACATTTTACAAAAAAAATTATGACAATAAATATAATCTCAATGAAAATAATATTATGAATACTACTCATTCATGTCATAATTATAAAAACTTATAAATGAAGTAACATATATTAATAAAATTTACCACTTAATATTTTATCAATTACTTTTATCAATAAAACCATACGGAACCCGAGTAATCATTTCAAAGCTACTAATAAGCTCAAACTATTGAATATAGAAAGCCTTAACTAACAGGTTAATTTTTTAACGTAAGGAAAGGTACTTAAGCAAATTTTAGTAACAGACAGTCGAAATGAGCACTCAGTATTTTATACAACATATTCAAAAAACACAATGGATTTACTGAATGAAATATAGTTATGAATATGTTTATATGTATCTTTAAAAACCGTGATAAAGCAATTAATATGAGTTCTACTTACCTCGATAACACTTGGCGATGGACGTATCAGCCAAGACTGAAGTCCAGGGAATCTTTGACAATGAGAACAAACCTTCTGATGGAAGTATTTCGCTCGGTTTTCATTTATCAACCGTACTAACCTGTTCAGTAAAATTTCATTAGTTTTATCGATGGTTTTATAAAAGTGATGTCTAAAACCGCATTACGAAATAGAACTACGTGATATTTTGGTTTAATCTCCATCCATAGCACAAAGTCAAGTTTACATATAAACAAAATTTATTAGACTACGTAAATTTTAAAATTCGAATGCGTGTACATATCTACACATGTTTACATTCTGTATCACATGTTTGCAAATGGTACAGAGAAGCGAAAATAAAAATGACGCGGTGTTATTTCGAGGTGCGACCTTAGCTTTAGATGTATCGTCAAAAAATGTAAATAATAAACAAAACTTTTTACATAAAAATGAACATTTAAAAAAAATTGAATTAAAGTTCAAATCACGCTACGATTTTATTCTCAGTTCATTATTTTTATGGGTATAGGTGAGTAGTGGTAGTGTAGTTGTATACTATTTTGAAACTTAATAATTTGGCAGTGTTTAACAAAACAATAACATTTCAACTGGTTGGTATTCTAAGAGCCTTCAAGAGAAATGTTCTCTAAGCGCATCCATCAATCAAGCACGGGAGCGCCTCAACCATAATTACCGTGGCGGAAAATCAATCCACCAGCAGAAAGCCTACGAATCCTATCGTGTAGTATGCACACTGCAACCAATTAAACGTAATAGTATCGAGTGTAAATGAATTTCATTTTCGTATCAGTTAATTTTGAAAAGTATAAAAATTAAATGTATCATTTTAAAATCAAAATATATCAACATAGTATAAAACAAAGTCTCTTCCCGCCGTATGCACGATTAGATCTTTTGAGCTACGCAAAGGGTCTTAATGCGGATTCCATTCGTAAATATGGTGCTTTAAAACGTTGATTTATATTATACTTAGGAGACAAATGCCGAGAAATTTAACTAACCTTGTTCCTAAAAACACCTAAAAAATCTAAAAGTTGTATTCAGTACCCGTGTTACACCTGGACGCGTACCTAGTTATTAATAAATTATATAAAAGCGTAAAGAAGAACAGATCAAGTCTAATAATCGTTTTCTTTAAGAGATTGCTCTTCAATATTCCATCTTCTAATTTATCCTTGAACCTTCTAAGCATCTTTTAAACATAATATTCCGTGACATTTTTAGTGCTATATTTTATGGGCTGCTTAAAAATTTTATAAGTTACATTAAATTTACGACACCAATTCATATCTAACAAAATGATAACAGATAAGTATAAATTAAGTTTCATGTTACATTTTATATTTTTTATAATTCATATTTTCTGTTTTCATACAAATGGTATCAAATACGCCGAACCTTCATAAGATTATTATTATCAATTAAGGATTCCTAGCGATATAAAAAAACAACCGTGTAATAACAATTCGAGTAAATATTTCAAAACAGTCGAGTGTGAGTGTGTGAGTAAAATGAAATACAGAGAAAATGAACTATGAAGTCTCATTCTTAATAACAACTCTACTCCCTTATGACGTACAAAGTGTAAATTGAATACTATATACCCGCAGGTGTTCAACATTAGAGAATTCATTTATCAACTTACGTGTCTTTGTCGCGGGGTATCTCAACACCCCTTTCCACTTCAAACAAGGGTACTACAAAGACTGTCTTAGAGAATATACGTCCCTCGTCTCGTTTCTTATCGCCCATAAGTTTCCTAACCATTGTCAGAAATTTCGGAGCTAATCCATCGCTCGGTACCAACTCTATATCAGAGACTATGAAATAGTTTGTTCTTGATGCGTTCCTTGCTATATTTCTACCCACATTAATTGGATAATCCAAATGATTCTCTTGTCTAAATGTTGGTATGTCGAACAGGTCGATTCCAGCACAGTCGTTAAATATAAGCTGTGGGACAAACAACTGTCTCTTAGGCATCCTAGCCATCATTCTTTCGACTTTCTTCTTTCTCACCCATTGTACGTATTCAGCTCTTGTTTGATTGTTCAATTTTCTATAACGTTCCATTTTTCCTCTCAACAAATCCTCTATTGAAATATTAGCTGCAGTTGTCGGAATATCTGTGGTTATATAATAAGAATCGGATATTCGCATTTTTGGTGGATAACGTTTGGGGAAGAACAAATGGAGAGAAACTTTGGACATAGCTGAATAGCAACTGCACAGCTGATTCATAATTTGCATTGTTATGTCCATATCGAAATTTGGCACGAAAACTGACAAGCTTATTGGACCATCCCAGTATCTCGCTATTTCTGCAATGTGGTAAAGAAATTCTGGAGTAGCTTGAGTGGCATACGTCAGGGCATCGTACTTGGAATTGTTTGCATATGCAGTTCCTTGGATAGCATTATAAATTACCCTGTAAGAACTTCTATTGCCTCCTTCTGGGGGTGTTAGGGGCTGAATATTTTTCCACTCTATTAATTTCGGTAGGCCGTAGTTAAATTGACAGTAGCTTGTATTTTCGCTAGGTTGGTTACCACTTAAAAATGCCCCTGGTATATAGTCAAAGTCGCCGACCTTCGCAGCGAAGTTTGGCATTTCTTGGTGTTTGTAAGCATAGAGCTGAAATATTACCGTCATAATAACGATAAATAAAGCGATGAGTAGAATGGTTGAATGCCTTCTTGTCAGCCGATATGAGTACGCTCCACATATTCTGATGCATGTCGTCATTTTGAAATATCATTATCTGATTTTTATTATAAAATGCAGTTTCGTTTCTTTATTATTAACATCGATGACACTTTCAAAAGCACAAATAATATGAATTGGTGAATTAATTTACGCATTACAATTGAAGAAAGTAATATAATCAATATAAAGGACTATCATATTTATAATTTTATATGCACTGATATATTCCATTTTTCCACAATCAAAACAAGTCAAACTTCACACACTAAGACAATAGACGATTCATGATAACCTATAACTCGCACGCCCGAAAAATGTTTCCGTAAAATAAATGAAAACAACTATCACTTAATATATATAATGGTAACAAATTTAAAGACACTTTACGATTATTTACATTTATAATCATCGAAATTCACGAATGAATTTATTTTTCAAGTCAGTTTGACAAATGCGCGCGTCGCGACGCAGATGAGATGCGCAGAGTTCTTGTCAAAAATCAATATGTACCTCTTCAATCCCCGTTTAGTGTCATTTTTAGTTTTATCTTTATTTGATGAAATAAAAAACAAAAGAATCATTTGTGTTCTCATTTTCACTGGTAACTAATAATGAAAATGAAATATAACTATTGAACAATATAAATAGCATACAAAATGAATAGAAACAAATCTAATTTAAAAAGAGAGAAATAGACTGAAATAATGAATTTATATTAGGGTATTATTACGCTAATTAGTTTATCTTAACATTGAGAGAAAGGTACCTCAAATGTCGATTTAATTAATTGTTGATACTGATTTGTTAACTTGTTCAATTGTATTTAAATGGCATTTAGCTGTAGCGGAAAATTGTAATCCAAGAACCCGAGTCTGAGTGACAGACCACACGAACTCAATTTAAACTTTGTTTCTTTCCTGTTTCACTGTCGACATAACATGGATCTTCCTAATTTTTTTAAATATTTATGAAGTATTGATATTCATATTTTAATAGATGAAAAATGAAATTCTATCTACATTATTAAAACAATGTGCGAGCAAAAACAAAACAAAGTAGTATTTCTGAGAATATTTAAATTCAAATCTAGAAAACTCATTTTAATTATTAGGAAATATATACGTGACAAAGATATTTGTATTTAGAACCTTTATTCCAACTATAATATTTCAGTTAGCTTAGAAATCACAATTTATAGCGCGAGAAAGCGTTTTAAAGCATGACGTGAAAACCACTCAGGATTTTCGAATCTGACAATTTGGACATCTTCAGCTGACTGATTCAAAAGTCAAACTATACGAAATTTCAAATTTCACAGATACGACATCGTAAGCACTAGATCGTTAAAATAAGTTGTTTAATTGTATGTATTGTATAATAACTTATAATTATGTAAATTTATGTATTAAGTTTTAATTGTACTGCACTGCCATACTCTAATTAAAATGGTAGATAAGACTAACTTCTGAGTTCCTTGTCGGTTCTTCTCGGTAGAATCTACTTTCCAAACCGGCAGGCGATTCTACCGAGAAGAACCAATAATGTGTTTTAAAATATTTCCTTATTATTTTTTGAATATTTTATTTTTGTATATATTATTTTGTAAAAGAATCGGTTCATATTTCCCTTAACTTTTTCCGAGCTGTTGTTTGTTGCCACAAAACATTCAACGGCACGGCAGAACTCATTGAAAAGCGACATGGCGTTTACGTTTTAACTTCATTGCCAGCTCGACATTGACATGAGGAACTATACCAAAATCAAAAACTGCAAGTAAAATCACCTAGATTTCGTACACGTTTACAAACAATGTTTTCAAAATTATTACATGAATAATGTTGAATTCCTCTGTACAATAGTGTTGGAGTTAGAAACGCTTCTAACTTCAGAATCATAAATGTTCTCTCGAGTTGACAGGGACATTAGCGCACAATCGGGCTATTATGCAGTCACATTCATTTGTGTAACGAGTCAACTTTGTTTTATACTGGTTTGTAATTTTTTATACTTTCTGCAAAGCAAAGACAAATTTCGAGATGTTTAAAATTCATTTAGATTAGTAGCTAGTAGTGAAATATAAAATCTAAAAGTTCAATTAATCTGTGTTCCATTTTCATCTCCGAATTTCATACATTAAAATTGGCAAGCTCATACACGTAGCTGAAAATAAAATTGTGAAAGTTCCGCAGCTTTTGAAAAATCTGGTAATCTTAACCCCATTTCCCTAAAAGTTCGGTGCTTTGATGTTCCGCTTCCGGTACACTCGACTCTACACAGGAAGTCGATAGTTTTAAGTTTTCAACACGCTATCGCTTTATTCACTGAAAGCATTAAACTACAGTCTTACTCCAGATTTACGATAGAAAACGTAAAATTATGGACAAATCGATGAGCAATAAATTTCAAACCAACTTCGAATTTGTTAAACCGCTTTATAGAAAACCAAATTTCAATGGACGTGATTGCAACGCGAAAAGTACATTTCCTGTGACATTTGATAGAAATATAAAACGGTTTGGCGACGACTTTAATGTCAAAACAGTTGTTACCAAAAGCGGTGCTAACGTTATAAATATCAAACGCAACGTCAGTAGAGAATACAAAGTTTTATTACCTGGTGCTTGTGATAGTGAAATTAACGCTGAAGATTTGCAAAGTTTTAGAGATTTTGAAAGAACACTCAATAAAGAAATCACATATCGCGATAAGTTTTTAAGTGATAACAACATGTTAAACAACAACGAAGGTGCCACGTGTAGTCTTAGTAATATTAATAAACTTACGAACAAAAATAATGATAACAATAAATCATCACAGACAGATATTAATCGGACTATTGTTTACCATAAGGTGCATTATAAAGTACATAGATACATACATATAACTTTATAGCTATATATAGAAAACTATCTTTGAATGTATTTTTAGATGCCGGACACGTGGTTAAGAGTGTATCCCGATAGAAAAGTTGCCGGAGAGAACTTATATTCGATAATATTAAGATGTTGTTTGTGCCAACTAGGACTAGCCACGTTTTTGATACTTTGGACTATTATTGCTGTTTTCGTTATACAATCCTACGAAGGTACGTCTAAATACACCAAAAAATATATACAGTATGTATAGTCGTACTGACTTGATATATTGGACTCCTAGAGACTATTTCCATGGCAGGAGCATTAAAGTTAAACAGACCTTAGATTTACATATTACATGGGATTTACTAATGGCTCAGCTTACAAACACTTCTCAATGAATATATTTTACTTATAATACAGTATTATTCTACTTAACTAATATTCATTTTCATTTTATTCCTTATGTCGAAGAATGTATCTTAATTCTTAAAAAAATATAATCATAATCAATTGTCATTTTTTTATGATTCAATACTCAACTTATGGTATTATCAATTCATGGTCATATTCTTTTATACATCTTTAGTCCTACTGTGATTGAAATTGAAGAGGTGTTCTACTCGTCTTTCACCGGCATAGCCCTTTTTTGTATATTTTTTTAATTGAAGTATATTATTCTGCCATAATGCACGATTTGATCTTCTATTTTAAAAAAAAACAAAAGAGAAAGAATAATGACTTAAAGGATATATATAATGGCTTATAGACAGGAGTCACTGTATCATAAGTCTTTTAGTGGTCACTAGCAATACCTGTTACGTGTTTTTTTATCCTTGAAAATATTTTGATTTTGAAAGTTGACGTAGTCAAGATTGATATCTAGATAATAATCTTAATCATAACAACACAAAACCTCTTTGCACAGCCTGATGGAATAAGATGATTGATATCTTTACTTCCCTTTGGTGGGTTTTGTATTAACCAGTCTGTACAATATAACTTAGTATTGTTGAGTACCGGTTTGAAGGTCAGGAATAAGCCAGTGTAACTACCTAACTACAGGCACATGGGACATACCACCTTAGCTCCCAAGGTTGGTGAAGCGTTGATGTTATTAAGAAAGGTTAATAGATCATGAGTCAATCCACCTATCTACTTGACATAAAAAAATCTCCTCATAGGTAGACAAATATGTAATTAAATTAATCTTTTACAATTCTTTACTTTGTTGTTTTAGGTCCGCAAGAAATAAAAGTATCATCACAATTTGAAAAGGAACAAAATCAACTCGTAATCGATCTGGCGACAGAACTGAGACAGGTAATCATTTAAATTATAAATGTTTATTAATAACATAAAATAACATATATAAGGGATATACCCGTGACGCAATTTGAGCTTATAAGGAAATATCTTATGGAGTAATGTAGACTGTTAGGCGGATTTGCATAGCGGTGTATTACAGCAAAGCATAATGTTTCATGCTTAAGGAAATTCCTTAAACTCGTAAAGGCTATGTAAGTTATATTCTCTGCCACAAAAGCAATTTGTCTTATTAAAATAAAAAAATCAACTTTTACTTGGTGGTAGGGCTTTGTGCAAGCCCGTCTGAGTAGGTACTACCCACTCATCAGTTATTCTACCGCCAAATAACAGTACTCAGTATTGTTGTGTTGCGGTCTGAAGGGTGAGTGATCCAGTGTATCTACAGGCACAAGGGACATAACATCTTAGTTCCCGAGGTTGGTGGCACATTTACGATGTAAGGAATAGTTAATATTTCTTACAGCGTATTTCTTACACTTACCATCATGCTCGTCCGCCAACCTTTACCATAAAAAAAATCAACAAAAATATTTTCTATAGAAAAAGAAGAAAAAAAATATTATATCAGCTTATATAAGTGCTAGATTTCTGACATTACAAAACAATCAATATAACAACATTATAATTTAGTCTTGTTAATGTTTGGACTTCTGCTATAACCCGTAAAGTCGTTGATATATTTTGACAACACATAGCCAAGAATATAATTATGTATATAAGGGAAGTCAAAGGCGTAACCTTCAAAGGAGCACACTTTGTAGACCTACAGTTTATAGGCCGCTGGGGCATACGCACACATTGAGAACAGAACGCTCAAACAAATAAAATAAACATAAACTTAATTAATTAGGCTCACAGATTACAAAACTTAATGCACAACATTTGTGTTGAACTCTAAATATTTGAGGTTAATATTAATATTAATATTAATATCATATTCAGAAGAAGTTGGAACACAAAATTGAAATCTTACCAGAGTCGCTCAATGCTTTATAATACTTTTACTTACAAAAAAATGTTCAAAGAAGCACGATTCGATTCGATTATTACGAATTCCAGAAAGAAAGATAATGTTTAAAACTATCTAAGAGTCATCAAAACTTTTTTTTCTAAATTTCAAATGTAAATACTACGTAGAAATATATATCTGCCAGATATTTACCAATATCCAAACAAATATAAAGAAAACACAATCAAAATAATAAATTAAACTAAAGGCACGAACATAGCATCTGTGGAAATTTATATTTAAAAATATGGTAGTTTCCTGTTTGCGCAATTTTTACCTAAACATTTTTTTGACCTTAAACGAGTTGATGGATAGGAAATAGCATGGAAAAATTCAGATTTCTTTGTTGGTATTTGAACCAAGGGTAAGCTTTTGTATTAAATTCGATATTCTTAATATAACAATAATGCTGTTTTTCGTATAAATTATGATTATTATAATAACCATGTATAAACAAATAGTGCTTTTCTGTAGGAACTAACTTCATACCTCATTCTGGAAATGTTGACAACTCAATTATATTGAAACGTTGTTTTTATGCGTGTTACCCAAAACTATCCTATGTATGTCATGTGGTACGAAATTTGAAATAAGAAATAATGTTTTTTTTTTTTTTTTTTGTGTGTTGTGTATTGCTGTTGGCCCTACTGGCCTTCACAGCGTCACCTGACTTTCGGGCGAGAACTAATGTCCCCTGCCCTGAGGTTGAGCGCGGGGCTCTAAATTAAAACTAAATTAAAACTAAAGTTCGTCCTGAGGGTGTCTCCTATGAGATCGCACCTCGGCTCAGAACGAAATCGGTGGGGAGTGATTCTAGCACTGAGTGAATTTACTGACGTCTCGGCCGCCTCCGAGACGTCGCATAACTGGGTCCTCGTTTCCGCCGGCGGAAACGCTGTGGGTGTGTGGTGTGTAGTGTGTTATTCCCTACAAATGGTTTGTTTGCGATAGTGAGGCTATCGTCTGTGTCGTTCAGGACGTGCATAGGTCGCCTGAGTCTATTCGGAATATTACCTCTTCGAGAGGTGTATTGGCACGATTGAGCAATCAGCGGATTGCTGTGTTCTTTAGCTCTCTCAAAATACGCCGTCGATAATATTTTGAGATGCTTCGCGATCGAATCGATGTCGAAGTCCTTATGGAGATCTACATTTCGGATGTACCACGGCGAGTCCGTGGCAATGCGGAGAAATCTATTTTGAACGGTCTGCAATCTTTTGATTTGCGTCGCCTTGATATGAGCAAAGACAGGGCTCGCGTAGGTCATGATAGGACGAATGCAGGCTTTGTATAGTGTCGTCTTATTTCTAAGGGACATTTTACTCCGCCCGCATAACATCATATACAGTCTTCCTAGTACGAACGCTGCTTTGTTTCGGACTCTAGTTACGTGAGATTTGAAAGTTAGTCTACTGTCTAGGGTGACCCCCAGGTATTTCGCTTCCGGTTTCCACGGTATCGGTTTATTGAATATTTTAATGTCTCCCGGTTGGCCCTGATTCCATTTTATGTAACTGGGGTTTCTACTAAAGTGTACTGCTACACTTTTTTCCGGATTAACTTCGATTCTCCATTTCCTAAACCAGTTGCCTAGTGCGTTGGCTGCGGATTGGAGTCTCTTTGTGATGACCTTAGTCGAGGTTGAGGTCGTATAGAGTGCGGTGTCGTCCGCGAAGAGGGCTAGGTTGACCATTGGAGTGGCCTTCGGAATGTCGTTGGTGAATAAACAGTAAAGAATGGGAGATAGCGCGGAGCCCTGAGGGACTCCTGCCCTGATAGGGCGAGGTGAGGACAGGGTTCCTTCAACTCGGTAGCGGAAGGTGCGATTCGTCAAGTAGTCTCGTATGGTGAGCACGAGTCTGTCTGGCAGCCCTAGTAAGTGTAGTTTATATAATAAACCATTGTGCCAGACTTTGTCGAATGCTTTCGCTACGTCGAAGAATAGAGCTCCTGTGGAGGTAGCTTTACTGTAGGCGAAGCCTTTTAATATGTCTTCCGTTAAGCGGTGGACCTGGTTGACGCACGAGTGTCCGGCTCTGAAGCCGAATTGCTCGTGTATCGTGATCTGTTTGGCCTGAACGATGGCCTTGATTCGCGCTAGTAGAATTCTCTCGTATATTTTTCCGAGAGTGCTCAATAGGCTGATGGGTCGGTAGCTCGTGGGCTGATTCCTAGGTTTCCCTGGTTTTGGGATCCCTATTACTATGGCTTCTTTCCATTGGTCTGGAAAGGAGCATCCTGCCAGAAGGGCATTAAATATTAGCACCAAGAGAGAAATGATTTGGTGCGGGAAGCTTTTAATCGCTTTATTGGTTATCCGGTCCGCACCGGGAGACTTTTTAACCTGAAGGGCTTTGACGATCGTTTCGATTTCGTCGACTGACGTCGGAGTCAGTGGCTCGTCCATCGGTGGCACGGAGCTTATGCGATTTACGGCCTCGTCCACCTTTAAGAGGTGGTCGGGGTCTACCGGGTGAATGCTCGGGGAGCATTGGCTTTCTAAGGCGTCGGCCAAGCACTCGGCCTTATCCAAGTCGTCTGTTGCGGGTGGAAGATTTGGTCGTATTAACGGAGGCATGGTCGTAGTGGCCATTGAGCCTTTGAGAGATCTTGGCATCGTCCAAAACGCAGTGTGTGATGGCGTGATTTCTCCAAGGTACTCGCCGTCCGTGTAGTTACGGAATTCCTCGAAACGCGCTTTGACGTCCCTCTGAAGGGCCCAGAGTTTTCTCCGGTTTTCCTGCGATGGAAAAGCGTCGTGCGCTCGCGTGGCTGCGTTTTTCCGCGTGATAAGGTGTTTGAGGTCTACAGGGAGCTCATAACGCTCGTTAGGGCGTACTTGAACCTCCCTGGAGCACTCATCTATCATGTCGCGTACGTGAGTCGTGAGGTTCGTCGCAGCTGCTTTCGCAACGTCGACGGAGTCAATACTGTCTGGGATGTCTTTTAAAAGTTGTGAGTCTACGGACTGGATCTGTTGTTTAAATTTATTCCAGTCGACAATCTTTTTGTAGGGATAATGAAGTGGGTCGTCGGGCCCTAGTTCGACAAGTACCGGACGGTGATCGGAATCTAACTCTGGTAGTGCCTCGATTGAGCGCAACTGTAAGGTTACGCCTTTCAAGATCGCTACGTCGAGTACGTCTGGCCTGTCTTTTCGGTTATCCGATCGAGGGAATCTGGTTGGTGTCATTGGTGCAATGACAGTGAAGTTACATGATTTGGGGTGAGCTAGTTGTTCTAGCTTCCTGCCCCTCTGGTTTGTGTGGCGTGAGTGCCATTCAGGGCTCTTACTGTTAAGGTCGCCGGCCAGAATGACCGCGCTACCTGTTGCAAGGAGTGACCTAATGTCACTCTCTAATAGGTCCTTGGATGGACTTAGGTAAACTGATGCTAGTATGATGGGCTGATGGCCTGTCATACTTATTTGACAGATTGACGCTTCGACGTTGGTGAGCGGCGGGCTGTCGAGCGGCACGCAGTGCAGTGACTTTTTGTAATAGATGAGCGTGCCTCCGCCTCGGGCGGAGTCACGGTCATTTCTTATGATGCGGTAGTTGGCCACGTTAGGGCTACGCGAGTTTGGTTTTAGAAACGTCTCCTGCACTAGCATGACGTCGACGGGATGGTTTCGTAGGAATTCTCGAACTAGATCGATCTGTTGGATAAGCCCGTTTGCGTTAAACGTGACTAACGCTAGCGAACGCGGTTTAATCCTAGCGTTGGCCATTGGAAGGGTGTCGGAGTGCGCTGACCTGTGCGAACAGGTCCCAGTACTTAACGATTAAGTACGCGATGTTTCCTGGATTAGCTGCGTACTCTTCCAGGAAACAGTCGATGCCGTCCATGTCTAGGCTGTTGCATATGGCGAAGAAGTCGCGGACGTTGTTCGCGTCCCTTTCCGCCGGGCGTGACCTAGTTGGTTGTCTGATCGGGGCGTTTGCCGTTCGCGGCGCGGTGTGACGTGGTGGTGGCGGGGCTGCCGCTACGGTCTTGCGGACCATGGGCAACGGTTTATCCCACGCACCTTTACTGGTGGCCTGAGGGGCCCTGGGTTGGGTAGCCTGAGGGGCTGTCGCGTTTGCCTGAGGGGCCTGTGTCGGTGCCTGAGGGGCTCGCGTCGGTGCCTGAGGGGCTCGCGTCGGTGCCTGAGGGGCTCGCGTCGGTGCCTGAGGGGCTCGCGTCGGTGCCTGAGGGGCTCGCGTCGGTGCCTGAGGGGCTCGCGTCAGTGCCTTACGGGCTCGTGTCGGTCTAGGGGCGCGCCTATTGGTTCGCCGTTTTCCCTTTGGGTCGCGTATTTGCGGGGCCCTGGGGCATCCGCGGTAATTCGCGGGATGTCCCTTGGTCCCGCAGTTGGTGCAACTTGGGGGGTCTTCGGGGTTGGGCTGCTTGCGTTCGCAGTCCTCCGTCAGGTGCTCTCCTAAGCATTTGACGCACTTCGTGTAGCCGTAACAGTGGCGTGCGGAGTGGCCGTACGACTGGCATCGGTGGCATTGGCCAGGTATGCCTCGGCTGCGCGGAGGTTCCAACTTGAAGTCGGAGAGGTCGCAAATTGTCCTTATGTTAAAAATCCTCTTTCCCTCGGGGGAGAGAGGCAGGATGGGGAGATTCGATTTCTCCAGACTGGCCTTGATGATTGCCTCAGGGATCTCCTTTGGCAGGCCTCTAATAACAACGCGCAAGTGACGTTCGTCTTCGAGCGCGTAGGTAAAGAAAGGAGTGTTTTCACTCCTAAGAAATTTGGTAACAGCGCGGTGTGTCGCTGAGTCCTGGACTTGGACTCTGATGCCCTGTTGTACGTTTTTTGCCTTCGTGTAATGAAGGCGACGTTCTCCCAGGATTCCCGAGATCCTTGGCCATTGAGCCTTGTCCTGGATGACAATAGGCGGCGGCAGTTTCGTTTTGATTTCGGCCTCGTTGGCCTTCGGTGTCGCTGAAGGCGAGTTCGGGGGTGCGGGGCGCGCGGGTGACTTTTTATTTTTTAGCTCGGCCTCGTTGACCTTCGTTGTCGCTGAAGGCGATTTCGGGGCCGCGGGGCGCGTGGGTGGCGTCTTGGGTTTCGTCGCGGGACGCTTAACCGGACGCTTGGGTGACGCCTCGGACGAGCTCGAGCTGTCCTTGGCCGGGCGTTTTTTTGGTGGAGGCGGGACTTGAGGAGCCCTAGCCTTCCGTTTAGCGGATTTGGAGAGGACAGGCTCGAACCCGTCGCTCTCCGCCTCCGAGAATACCACGTCGGAGTCGTCAGACTCCGAGGCGCGAGACCTGCCGCCATCGCTGTCGGGTTCGACCTCCATGGTCGAGCCGAGAGGTGTCGTCAGGTAGGGCGACCGGCTTCTGCCGACTCCTGGCGTGGGCCCTACATCGTTTCCGTCCTCTATGAGGGTGGCAATGTCGTTGAGACGCTCGATGGCGTCCGGGAGATGCATATGGAGCAGCTTTAGGAGCTGCTCCTTAGTTAGTTTGTCGACAGGGTCCATCGTGGTGGCCCTGGACGATACGTTTGCCTCCCTGCCGTGAAGGCAGGGAGGTGAGTGCCTACGGTGTGATCCCTATCGAAATTTGCCCTTCGGTGGCAAATAATGTGTGCCTAGCCCAATGGGGTGTATACCTATTGCTTACAACAAGTGTACTTACAGGCGGGTAGCGGCTTTGCGGAACTTAACACGGAACTTCGCGGTGCACTACACTTATTCCGGTCACGAACTGCACAAACACTGAGTCTAGTCTTTACGCGAATTAACCCTTACGCGCACAAGGGTCGGTCGGTCGGTGGCTCAGGTAGGCGAGCAGGTAAGGCGGCAGGTAGTCGGGTCCGACTACGGCTTCGTTGGCGGGCGATAGCTGGGTATCGGTCTTCCTGAAGGCAGACATCCGCGCGAGACGGAGGTCAGAACTGGAATGTCAGAAATAATGTATATAACATAATCTTTTATTTAACGATATTTAATGAAAAAGATTTATATTTTTTTAAACCAAAAAATCTCTTATATGACTTTGGAAAGCAAACCAAATATTGTTGAATAATAAAGTAAAGTAAACAACCATATTCTATATTATAAACAAAAATAATTAAATAACATATGATGGTTTGTTTATGTATTTATCTAGAGTACAACGTATATTTTTCTAATCACTCAAGTAATATTCTCTCGATTAAGTGGGATGATATTGAGGGATGGGTGATAAAAGTCATTATCGAACAGACAGACGGCGTCAGTTTATTCATTTAAGATGAAGTAGTATTAGTAGATGTCGCGTCAACTAAAACTTATTTTTAACTTTATTTTTAAAATTGTTTAAGTGCTTTTATCTATGAGTTCATAGGAAATTAATACACATTTGAAGAATACATTTTTTTTTTGTAATAAAAATGAATTGTATAATTTTATAACAATATTAAATTATCAGAAAATTAATAATAAGTAAGAGTAGTGGTGCAAAAAGCTTCATCAAAAGTATAACACCTCGCTTCATTGCCCCCACTGGTGACAGGAGGGCTGGTTCGTTTTTTGCCCAGAGGATCGGAATCGCGATTCAACGGGGAAATGCTGCTAGCATTCTTGCCACCATTCCACGCGGTCAAGATTTATACAGTAACTAGTTTTAGTTCATATTTGTATATATTTAAGCATTTAATGTTGTTAATCAGAACTTGATCAAGTTAGAAGTGATTGTTTTAAAATAAGAATAATTCATTTAAATTTCATCGTACTCAATACTAATAACATAAATATTTTATTTCTTACAAAATAAAAACAATAAAGAAAAAGCTCAAATGAGGCTAATCTAAAGGTTCCATATACCGAACAAATGGCTGCGCCGCCTTATTACGTTTTGCATTCATAAAATATTAACTTTTTTATATTCATGTAAGTATATTCAAAATTCTAGTATAGAGGTTTCCATTAAACAAACAACTTGAGTAAAATAAATGTATACGAATGTGAAAGCTAACAAATGTAGCACTCGTATGAATTTTTAGTGCCTCACGTGTTTAAACAACGAGAATGAACGTTTTCGAACTAACTTTTTGTTGAGTTGCAAATAGTTGAACGTAGACAAGATATTTATTTAGTCTATTTACTTATTTAAAAACGAAAATTTTCAAACGTAAATCCATTTTACATGCATCCATAATGCCGTGTATTTGCATAATATATTTAAAGTAGGATTCAAAATTTTATTCCTTACAAATGTTAAGATTATTTCTAATGTATATTTTCTATAACAATTTTCATACGAAGGCGGTAAGAGGAATTATGGAAATCTTATAAACGTCAATTTGGAAAATTGATGAAAATGCTAATCTAATATAATGATTTATTTTTTATATTCGTTTTACACGTATCGATATTTCTTGCTCTCCTAAACAAATGTCAAAGTTTGCTCTTATACATGTTAAAGTCACAGTAATTATATAGCCTTTTTTAAGTAATAAATGACCTTTATATTCAATTGCTAAATCGTTATCGTAATCGTAAATACGGTTATTGTTTATAATCAGAGGTCCAAGTTATTTCGAGTAATAAATACGAATTTGGATGAGGTCTATTTGAGGACTTCTTGGAGGTTTTTTTTTGTTTTTTTAATAACAATGTTCAAACATTAATTAAAAAAGAAACATCATATTTTTCACAATCCCAAAAAACACAATCTCATTACACGTATAAGTCTAGTTCATTATTCGGTTTTGATCAAAATATTAGCCTATTCTATTAAATATTAATAGTAATTAATAAATAAGCTACTAATTTATAATAATTACCTTCAGTTTTAGACGTTTTCTTAGAAAATTAACTACGATAACCTTACCAAGGTCTGTAAAGTAATTTTATGAGTAACTATTTTATAAAAAATAAAAAAATACCTTTCCATGAGCAATAAGGGTTGTCTTGCAACGTTTCTAGTATTATTGTATATCAAATATTTTATTATTACCAAAAACTCGTATTTATTTGATACATACACTTAATAATACTGAGCATTTTAATATCTGTTACCTAGAATTATGCTTATTCTAAAGCAGTTCAAAAATAGGTTCTAATGTGCTAAAAACTGTAAAATATTTTTTTTAAACTGCAATTTTTACATCGTTCCAAAAATATATAACATAAATACCAATTAGTATCTGTTTCACATTTAATCTTTAAGATTAACACTTGCTATTAACTTGTAAAATGGTATGTATAAATAGTCTTATAAACTTTTTAAACATAGTAATAAAAATCACCACTGAACTTGAAGTTACGCCGAGCGTCTATCAGATAGTACGAGGTAATCACAGTAAATACCTAATTCAAAATACGAAAACTGTAAATACTTACGAGAATTGTGAACTTCAAAATTCCCTTAGACGGTAGTAGTCCAATTATGACAAATAGCGGTCAGAATTGCTGGAGGAAATATGCAAATAGCGAATGTGGTGACTCCGGAGACAGGAATAGTTACGTTAAACCTACACTGCAGACATGCGCTTACGTCCAAAATACATATTATAACGAAATATTGTGCAGTAAAGTCATATATTCATAAGTCTTCAGAACGTGTGTACATATGAATCACCTAGGTGATATTTCTAATGTATTTTAAACATCTCAACTTTTGGGGAGAGGCCTCTTTATCCTTAACACAGGTTATTTAATTAGCCTAGTTAGGATAGTCAGTACTTGATCTGTGTTGCTTTTGATAACCGTGTTATAATACATTGAGACTTTTATCGTAGCTCAACCATGTAACTGTTTTAAAGATTATTTTTGTAATGAAAAAATAAATTAAATATGAATACACGTCAGTTTGAATGAATTAAAGGTAAAGTATGAAGCTATCAATTTGAGTATTAATTCGATAACGAAAAATGCATTTCAAATGTTTCAAATAAAAAATCAAATTAACCTGATTTCTTAAGCCAAAACAAATCATATAAGACCTATATGCGAATATAACTTAAGCCAAAACAAATCATATAAGACCTATATGCGAATATAACTTGATCTGTTGCCTCTTCAGACCTCAAATTCTGAACAGATTTAGATGGAATTTGGTATACAGATAGCTTGAGTATCGAAACAGGATAAAGGCTACGTTTATTATTTTTCCCTCCAGGTGCTAAAATAGGGCCTGACAGTTTGTATGAAATATGTAAAGTTTTATGAATATTGTGCGAATACAACGACTTTTCCGTAAGTCTCCTCCATGTCCCGTCTATCAAATCTATCCCAATTATATATTTCCCAATTATACTTTTTTAATTAAAAGCAATCCTTAGATGTAAAAGAGAAAACATTTATCAATTTATGAAGATTAGTCCGATTTACTTCACCAACTATTCAATAACTTTGGTTAATACAGTTCAGAATACACTTGACTAGATAATACATATTTTGTGTTATAGCTAAGCGGATAGGCAAATGGCTGATGTTTAACGGTAACCATCGAGCATTGCTTACATCGCCAACGCACCATAAATCTTGGGAAACAAAATGTTGCCTTCCTTATTTAGTAACATTGAACTTTGGAGTACAAATAAATTTGTCAATTTTATATGGAAAACATTTTTGAGTAACTTTATCGTCTTGTTTAAATTAAGTGTATCCAATACATTTTAATACTAAAATATACATGTAAATTATTACCTTTAAAAAATCGGTACGATTTAAATAGGATAAAATTAGGTATATTTACCTTATAAGATGGATCGTAAGATCGCTGACCTTTTATCATAGAATTAATTGGAGTAGTGCACAAAATTTGCCAAATGCTGGTCCAATATTGTCTCGTCCTATTTCAATAAAACCGAAAATAACCACGACCTCATTGACTCCTATCAATTTTTACGGGAAGCCTAATTAATTTTTATACTTATAATAAGCAGCGTCTATCCCGGTCAAGCGCCTACTAAAAAGTCTACTTGGTTAAAGATGATCTGATATGGCCTCAGAGTATCAATACTTATTAAAATCTGCCTCGTTGATTTAGTCACTAGATATAAGATTTTGACAGTGGTTAGAACGCGTGCATCTTAACCGATGATTGCGGGTTCAAACCCAGGCAGGTACCACTGATTCTTGTGCTTAATTTATCTTTATAATTCATCTCGTGCTCAGCTGTGAAAGAAAACATCGTGAGGAAACCTGCATGTGACAAATTTCATAGAAATTCTACCACATGTGTATTCCACCAACCCGAATTGGTATAGCGTGGTGGAATATGTTCCTAAACCTCTTTCTTTCTCCTCAAAGGGAGAGGAGGCCTTTAGCCCAGCAGTGGGAATTTACAGGCTGTTGTTGTTGTTTGCTGTTGTTATAAGATTTATAAAATATATAATTGTATTCAACTAACATGACTCGGTACTATAAAATATTGAAAAGAGTAACTACTTAGTTAATTGTCTTCACTTAATATATTTTGTCAAATGATGATACAAAAGCTTTCTTGTATAAAGTATATTTTGATTTTGATTAAGGCTGTGGATTCCAAGGTTCAAATCCAAAATTCCCGAGTTCCAAACAATTTCAGCAAAGCTTATATATATATATGCTTTAGCCGTCGATCCTGCGCCTGAACTATTACTATTTCTATGTCCAGTTATTACAGGTGACAGTGAACGGCAATGTTCTATCAGTTAAGACATAAATAATAAAAAAATATATTAGTAGTTGACTCTCTTTTTCGTTATTGGTCAAGATGGATGGATGAATGGAATGGATTGTCCATTACTATCCTCATTAAAATAATAAGTTATTATAAATCTCAAAATGGAATACAAAATCATAGTATATCCCTTTAACTTGAATATATTCATAACTCTGTACAAATATATTTACCTGAAATCGCGAGAAACCAGAAAAATTCACCTAAATTACTTGAAATTGAAAAATAAAAGTTTTCATTACTACATTTCCACCCAATTTTAGTTCGAAACAACAAATGTAAAATCAAATTTAAAAGGCACTAGCTCGAGTCGTCTACTACTATCCGGTAAGAAATTCAATAGAGCCTCGTTTTCTCGAAGAATCCCTGGTATCTGCCATCTTGTGACATCCCGACTATTTCAAACCACTTAGCAAGAAACGAGTTGCGTAGCTAAGGCGGAAGGAATTTATGGAAATTAATCTCAGCAGATCCTCTTTTAAGGCTAATTATTGTGGTCAGATTTATTTGCATATTGCCTGAAAAAAACTTTGTTATAAATATTACAGATTATATACATTAATACTTTTTCTGTATTTAGGAAATTAACTTTAAAAAAAATTAAATATTAATAGATACCTAACCAAATTTCAACTTATTCTTGTACAGTATTATATAGACGAGAAAAAATGTTCGTATATATTGATTTTCAGGCGGGATATATCAGTATGTTATTGAATGAATAGAAAGATTAATGACTTTCTCGGCGGTTCTGGAATATGGAAGTTACATTCCAAGCTGATAGCTTTATCTTTAATATAATTTAGCAAAACGACTGATTCGAAAGGGCCGTTAAAAGCCGTTAAGAGCTTACTTGAATAAAGTATATATATTTTTTATTTCGATAAGTGTTAATGTTGGATTTCCTTAAAATTACTCGGATTTTTTTTTTTAACAATTTGGCAAAGAGATAACAGTTTCTTATTTTATTTCTCCTCCCAATTTACCTCTTGGGTTTTTTTATTTGGTTGATATTAACGATTTTTTGTTTTATCGATAACAATACTTTGGAAATAAGATTAGACGATAGATTTATAGATGTTAACCTCTAATATTCAATTACGAGTAAATTTCAACTTCTAAGACTTATATATAAAAAAAGGCATGGTGATTAAGCACCTTTATCATAGCTTAGCTTGGTTTGACTCGACAAATACATTACATTTGCACTTTACAATAGAAGAAAATGTTTTGTATCATTGTATTCGATTTCATAACAATAAATCAAGAGCAATTTTCAATATGACAAAGTGGGTCTCATAATACTTTTATCTTTTATATCTTCAAAATATACAAGATGAAATATTTTTCTGTTTTTAATATCTAGCTTTTAACGTTATCTTCTTATTCGAGCGTTAGTTGAAATTCATGTATTGTGTACACCGGTTTTCATGGTCTTCGGTTCGATTCCCGGCCGAGTCGATAAAGAAAAAGTTCATTTGTTTTCTATGTTGTCTTGGGTCTGGGTGGTTGTGGTACCGTCGTTACTTTTTTTTATCACCTATATAGATAGAAAGTGACTACCACCGCCCATGGACATCTGCAGCGCCAGGGGGCTAGCAGGTGTGTTGCCGGCCTTTGAGGAAAAACATTCTTCTGATTTTCCATAACACAAGTGCTTTCGCTACTTACGTTGGGATCAGAGTAATGTGTGTGGTATTGTACAATTTTATATTACATTTATGTGTGACATATCTTTATTCATTTAAGCGGCATTTCTAAGGACATTTTTGAAAAGACTTAGATCTTATACCATCCCGCTGCTCCGATGCTGTTGATGATGATTTTTTTCTATTCCACCGAGCACGAATGTAATTATAAATAATTTACGTAAAATTTAATGCTAAATACACTATCTTCGGTTAAGATTCACAGTTTTCTAACTACTGTACTGTACCCATCTCGGGTACTAATAAAAAAAAAACTTTATAACAAGTAAATCTTGTTTCGGTAAAATTTTATTTTAAAAAATACAAATAGCAGAACGTTAATACGAAAAAAAAAAACTTTATTCAAAAACAAGGCATATTTTTACAAGAATGAATGATAACACACAGACACATTTTACTTAACAAATTCATATCATTTCCATTCCCTAAGTCATGGAAATGAATGAAATGAGCCAACGCTCTCTCTGATTTCCGCTAGAATAATTTGTAAGAATAAATTCGAAGCTCGAATTCAAATTTTAAATAATCATAAAATATTCAAGTTGGCATTCAATAGCATACTTAATATGAATAGTGGTCGCTCAATGGTCGAAATTCGACGATTCGAAAATTGAAAAATACTGGCTGGACAGTGCTTTGTCATTGCTACAATAAAAAAAAAAACAAATATCAAAAAGGAAAATTTAGTTTGATTGGCCGTTTGTTGTCATCGGGACTGACCGTGAACTATATAGGAATGTTTCATATTAATAAAAATAATCTGTAGGGATGTATGATGTGTGTGAACGTGTTCACATTTTTTTCACAGTTTCTTATAATGTGTATACATGTACCTATGTATGTTTATAAATATGTGCGTCACATATGTAGGGTGTACCTTACAAGTTGATATTATGTCAATTTTGTAGGGTGCACATAAGACGCGTGATTTTTGAATAAAGATCATCAGATCCCGTGGGAGACATCAGACAATCCTAAGAAGGTGTAGAACCTCATAGTAACAGTGTCTTTTAGCGAAAATAAAACCTTACCATTCGATGAAACAATTGTTTGTAAGTCTTCCTAAAATAAATACATTAAATACTTATGAACAAATCATCAAAAAAATTGTGAACAAGTCGTACCTAATTGCGACTTGTACCTTCGTAACTAAGAATAACTTTTGTAAATGTCAAAGAACCAACATCAATCAACCTAATACCTTCAGACGTAAAATCTTTGTGGTATAAAAAATATGCTATATATTACAAATTCCTTTATGTATTCGTGGCATCACACGTCTTTTGACAAAATTGAATTAAGGAATGTCAAACGAGATGAATTTTACTCAAACGGAATAAATATATGATAATAGAAACATATATGTGAATTTTTCTATTACATATTTTAAAGAACTTAATTTGTTTCACAGTGGCTAGGTATTACACAAGACAACGAGGTAAATTTTACAATTTCAAGAGTAAATTCTTACCAATAAATTCGAGAGGAGAAGTAATAGCTTTTTAACTTAACAATACAATGTTTTTTTTATGAAACATATACAATAACTTGTTTATCCCCCGCGGATTCGCTCGTGTTTTAGAAGTTGGTTATCACATGTTAGACAAAAAAGTTGGCTATGTTCTTTCTTGGAGTTCAAATTTGCGTCATACCAAATTTCATCAGATTCGGTTGCTTGGTGTGGTCGTGAAAGCGCAACAGACAGACAAACAAACTTACACATTACTTGAGTTACTTTCACATTTATGATATTAATATATGTAGATTTTTTTATGGTATAAGTTGGCGGATGGGCATATGGGCCACCTGATGGTAAGAGGTTCCTTACATCGTCAATGTGCCACCAACCATGGGAACTAAGATTTTATGTCCCTTGTGCCTGTAGTTACACTGGCTCACTCACCCTTCAAACTGGAACACGACAATACTGAGTACTGTTATTTGGCGGTAGAATAACTGGTGAGTGGGTGGTACCTACCCACGGGCTTGCACAAAGCCCTACCACCAAGTAAAAGATTACCAATTAACAATAAAATATTTTAAATAACTTTACTCATCATAAAGAGAACCATTACTTTCATTGGTTATTCTTTTCAACCGACTTCAAAAAGGAGGAGGTTATCAATTCGTCTGTATTTTTTTTTTTTATGTTTGTTACCTCATAACTTTTTACTGGGTGGACCGATTTTGATAATTTTTTTTTTGTTTGAAGGGTAGTGCTTCCCGTGGGGTCCCATTTTTTTTTTATTTTTTTCCGATGATGGTATCCGTATGAAAACGACATAAGTCTTAAATTTGTATTATGTATATGCGCGACAAATAGGTGAATAACTCAAAATCACGGTAACCAATTTTGATGATTCTTTTTTTATTATAAAGGATATACTTTAAGGGTAGTTTGGTAAAAGTTTGGTAAGGTTCTGAGCACAGGATCCATGACAAATTAAGGGAACGGGAGGGAACGGAACAATTCTGAGGAGCACGTTAGCAATACTCGGTCGAATCTTTTATTTATGGGTTACTTGGATATTTGAATTACCTTCCGGAACGTGGTTATGTTCATGTAATTGTCATAATCGAATATTATAATCAACTAGCGACCCGCCCCGACTTCTCACGGGTGTAATACTGATACTAAATATACTAAAGAATTTGTTTATTTACGACATCACATTGGAAACTTCTAAAATTGTCAATGTTTTTTTACTATATTGTTCATTTATTATATACACAAACCTTCCCCTTGAATTACACTATCTATTAAAAAAAACCGCATTAAAATCCGTTGCGTAGTTTTAAAGATATAGGGACAGAGAAAGCGACTTTGTTTTATACTATGTATTGACGGAACTCCTAAACGGCTTACAGTTAGGGTGCGATTTGGGGCAGAATTTCTTTCTGTCTTTCATCAAATTTTGTGTATATGATGTGATGTCATATGATGTACGACATAGCATACGAATAGCTCTTTTGCAAAGTTTTTTTACTGAGGTCGATTACAACTCATTCGAGGGTGGTACCTTGTAGTTTATGCCGCATGACGTATTAAAGCCGCATTTTCGAAAGTCTATTATTCTAGTCTAGTCTAATATTTTTCATTTCATTTTACCTAGGAGGACTCTCAAAAATATGTTAAATATGCAATTATTTTTATTACTTTTTAGTGCATTTTAATTTGTTTTAAAATACTGTTTTGTTTGAAGTCGGTTTTTCTTTTTGTTAAAATTTTATTAACGCATTCAATTACATCACCACGTTTTAACGCACAAGTTATTTTTAATTTTTCGATAATCTAAAACTAATGAAGCCTGTAGTAAAAGGCGTTGATGTAACTTAATTACAAGGAGACATTAACACATTTGAGGGTTGGTATAGCGCTAACAATAATACTATATATAAAAATGTCACTACCAGCAATACTAAGGCTGAGCTGAACAAATACTACATAAACAAAATAAATTATATGAGAGCTTGGAGTTTATATTCAAAGCTAAGATGCGACACGTATATTTAATACTGTGTCCAATGGATTTTAAATACCTACTTAGTTTTATACTCCATAACATGAAGGACTTTAAGAGGATTTTTATATATAGAATGATGTCTACGTTATATATTAAAAATGAGAAATAGTTCAAAAATATTTAAAATTTAAAAATCCTACAAATATTACGGATCCATTATGTCCCAAAGCTTAGCTTAGCTTGTTTAGTATTTTACTACAAAGTAAAGTAAAGTAACAGCCTATAAATTTTCCACTTCTGGGATAAGGCATCCTCTTCCATTAAGGAAAGGGTTTGGAACATATTCCACCACGCTGTTCGAATGCGGGTTGGTGGAATGAACATGTGGCAGAATTTCGATGAAATTAGTCACATGCAGGTTTCCTCACGATGTTTTCCTTCACCGCCGAGCACGAGATGAATTATAAACACAAATTAAGAACATATATAGTGGTGCTTGTCTGGGTTTGAACCTGCAATCATCGTTTAAGATGCACGCGTTCGAACCACTGGGCCATTTTGGCTCTCTTGCTTTTTTTTGCTACAAAAACTACAAGGTAATATTCCTGTTCGAAGGTTCCATAAAAACGAATAAACCTATTATTCATACTTAAAAATCAAACTTAGGACATAGCGCTGCTAATCCGAGGCTATATCCGAATTTCTAGGAATAAAAATGACCTTGTCTCATTAAACTTGAACAAATAAATGTTAAATTAATAATCTCTTACTTCAATTTTAGTTATTTATGTCTTTTTTATACACGGGCGATGCATTAAACTCTATAAAAATCTAAGAAAACTTCACGTTTCCTGTAAATCTTTCGCTAAAATATTATACTCTCGAGTTAGATTTGAGAACATAAATCGTAAGTTAGGATTATCTATATGTTTGAATGAATTGATGGTCGTCGTAACGCTCGTGTGAGTTCAAGAGCAAGAAATATCGAAATTCTTGAACGAGCTGGTTGTCATGGCGATATAAAATACAAACCCAACTAAGTGCACATACACAGAAGGTCCGTATTTATAGGAACTCAAAGGTTGTTTATTTTGCTGGTTCGGTTTTTTTTATCTCAATCTACATACGCCATCGCCGAAATAAACGGACCGCTATTTGTAATATTAGATAGTTTTCTTTTACAATACTTTATTCCAACAGTAGAAATAATTTGACAGTAAATTAATGCGATATAATTGGTTGAGCACTTAATTAATTTATAATATTCACTACGGATTTGCGAAAATATGGCGTTTCGAATTTCGATGATCGGAATCTTGAAAGTAGAATAAAATGTAATATAATATAATATAAAAACTGTAATATAAATAAAGATATATTATTTATAAACAATTATTAGTGTATATAGCTGAATTATTAACAAACCGCATAAAATATTTAAATCTTAGATTTGTTTAGCTTTATTCTGGCTTCCATTGGAACAGGCTATAGGTACATACGCCGACGCTTTCTGGACAACAATTTCATCGCTGAAATGTATTGTTAAGGTCAAAATGGTCTGCCGTGTGAACGCAGTCTAAAATATTATCATGTATATTGCATGTAAGTCTTTGCTATGTAGTATATTTTAGTTTGAAAACTAACCTGTCTTGCTGTGTTAAAAGCCATAACGGATGCAGGTATATTATTTGTGGATAATGACTCTGTTCTACGCTAACACCCTCAGGCCATGGACATCACATTAGAAACCTCTAAGATTATAAATTTTATGTACTATATTAAGCACGAATTAAACATAAAAAAACATTCCTCTTAAATCAAACTCTCTGTTCAAAAAAATATCATCAAAATTCGTTGCGTAGTTATATAATATATATATACCATACACATGGAAAGAAAGTTAGCGGAAAGCAACTTTGTTTTATACTATGTAAGGATATAATAAAAAGAAAAATTGGATTTTACGTGCTAAGAAGGTGAAATTCTCGGCTTTTCTCTTGATTCTTTTTTTTATAATATCCAGTTAGGCATATGACTCAACTCCACCTGATGGTAAGTGGAAATGGAATCCAAACGCGAAGAAGACTAGGACACACAGCAAGAATGAGCTGTACTAGTCACCCTCGCCATGCAGGCCCGCAAGATGCCTCTTCACGCCTCGTTTGAAGGCACCCAGGTTATAAGAGGAGGGGAACACGTGTGCTGGTAAAGAGTTCCCAAATGTCTTTGTGCGCGTTGGGATAGATGTCACAGTTAGGCGGTGACATCGCGAGCCAGCACGCGTGGATCTGTGAAGAAAAGTTGAAATTCACTCAGTTTATTGATGAAATCCGATGTGTAGTTAAAGCTGGCTAGCGTAGAAACGACGGGAAGTGACTTTGATACTATAAAAAGGTATAATCTAATACAGTACCGTATGTCTTCCACTATAATACAGTTTTAATACGAGCTTCAATTATTTATATTGGGTAGTCTAAAGTCTGTCAATGAATATATAATAATTTATTCAATTTATGTTGTGTCTGTAACTCATTTATATGTAATATCCTGCCTCGAACCCGACAACTATTTTTGTCTCTGTTACAGAATATATATCTATCTCTCTCTGTGTTTATCTATTTACTATAATTATTATAAATGTAGTTGTTATTGTCTAACTCAATTGCGAAACTTTTTGGATGTATGTTTGTTAGAAGTAAACAAAGCCGAGGCGACGTACTGTAATAATATAATTATAAAATTTGATTACTTTTGACGTTGAATATTAATATATCTAGATAGATTATCAAAGTTAAGAAAGCACCGAAAAAAGTGCGGCCACTTTTGGGCACTAAGTGTAATAAAATAAAAGAATTTACGCAGTTTAAAAAGCAAAGGTTACAATCATGCACACTTAGATAAACTCTAAAGAGTTAACCTGTTTGTTTTAATGTTTAATAGAGCTATCTATGTAGACATATAAATTATCTTAAACTTAACTATCACAAGCTATAAACATTGGAAACAAACGTTGAACTATTTGTTACATACCTATTTGTATGTCGACAGGTAGAATGCTGGCATTCTTGCCAAACATCGCTGTTACAATTTGCAAACAACCTTATTAACTACTCAAAATAAATCCTTACGAAAATAAATATTATTCCATTAAAATCTATTTATTTTCACTGATAATAAAACATATTTAATTATAATATTTAATTATAATCTTATTACTTTGAACATAAAGGTCAATTTAGATTTATATACTTTAGTAGTTTCTTCCGAACATGATCCTTAGATTTTTCAACCCACATCACGTTTAATGTATCTCAGATGAGACGACGTGTCACTCGCACTTCCATGAGCGTGATAAAATACAGCGTGTAAATACTTTATACATTTGACTCGTACGTGCTCTTTACGATTTTTACTTAATCTTTATACATTAAAGAACTAGCGGCTTCTCACGGGTGCAATCACATCACAGTAGAAACTCTAAAAATTATCAGTGTTTCTTTGGCAAATTGTCCACGCATTACATATAAAAACCTTCCTCTATCCACTAAAAAACCGCATCAAAATCCGTTGCGTCATTTTAAAGATATAAGCATACATAGGGGGGACACACAGCGGTAAGCGACTTTGTTTTATGCTATGTAATAATGAAGACGATGAAGAGCTACGAGGAAATTCTCCAACAGAATACATACACATACATACAACACATACATATACATATACATATATACAAATTTACTGTATTCAAATACGCTCTTCAATCAAGTACAGATGTTTTGAATCAAAAGAGGTCGTATGAGATTAACTTGTTGACAGCACTATTTCCGCTAAGAAGTAATACTTAAAACTACTAATACAATTAAAATAACTTATATTTGGGAAATTATATGGGAAATGAGCCACAATTTTATCTTCTGCATTTTTAAAGATTATATAATAAAAATAAAAAAGAGTACAAAATAAAATAAATTTACATAAATGAGTTTTTATATAAATTTAAAGTTATTTGTATTCATTTCAACTCAATTAAATTATTTTAATTAAATGTTTAACACTTAATAAAATAAATTTAAAAAATTCACATTATTAATTCGGGGTTTTTCCAATAAAGTCTTACAAGTATTTTTAAATAAAGCCTCAAAATATATATCTTTACACCGGTTAATAAGCATATATCAAAGAGACAAGACCTCTCGAGCCTCCCCTTACAAGTATGTACGTGACAAGGGCATGATATAGGGTTTTTAACTTAAAACCAATGCCTGATTTCTTAAAATTATATACTACCTTTTTTATTTATCTAACCTTGCACGCAAATAAAGTACTTACATTTATTTAAAAAAAAATTCATTCTAACTATGCAAATGCTATGAAAATGTTACCATAATAAATAACTCGTGGAAATCCGAAAGGCTACCATTATACACTAAGTTCAATCATCATTCTCTATTTCCGTACTATAAAGAAGGTTGAATGTATTTATCATCCTTTTTGAATTCAACAGCTTCCATTACTCATGACAGACCCATCTTCAGTCGAGAATATTCATCCAGTTGATTTTATTTCCTTATTATTGGTAGTTGAAAACAAAGTCGATTTCTTGTTAATTTATTCAATGTAAACAATACTTCACTTGAAGTAATTCAGTTGTGAGAAAACAAGCAATAATATCGTGTTTAAAAACAATTATGGTTGTGTAAATTATATAATAAAAGTAATGAATTCTAAGATGAGAACACATGCAGCGAATGAAACGATCGACTCGACGATATTTCAGATACTAATATGAAAAAGCGTTGTAAGTAAAATTGTTGAAGAAAAGTCGCGCTAAATTTCTTTGGTTTGATGTCACTTTCGAATCTGGTTTCGAGCCAGTGCAATATTTTTTTAGGAAACAATAAACAAGCGTAATGAATATTTTCATTAAATTTCTTTTTTACGTATGAAATATATCAAATACTTTACGGAACATTCTCACAGTATTTTCGGCATGAAATTCGGGGAAGGTGGCAGACGGCTTTCATCAATTCTAATCAAGAGTGAACATCACCCAACCTTACGGCCACGGATTGCCTTTCAACTTTGTTATAAATTTTATTACTGAGATTCAGCTGTGGAGTCCGACAGTGAGGTCTTTTAGGTTCTAGTTTGATCATATTTATGACGTCACACATTTAATACATTTAAAGTTTTAAACAATTGCATTTTTAGCACGTTATTCAGATAAATTCGTATTATTTCATTCTCAAACTATTGGAAAGAAAGATTCTTAGTCTTCTCACTACCTTATTAAAGGTAAGATAATGTAAAAACAATAAATATATTTAAATATAGATATACTCAGACGAATTGAGATTTGAATTGATTCCTTCGTTTCTGAAGTCGATAAGTGACTGCATTCGAAGTTAACGCTATAACTTTTATTCTACATTTAAGGAATAGCGTCAGGAGTGCGATGCTGTGAGAATTCATCTCGTATCTCACGCGTGAAATATTGACAGCCGACTCACGGTGCTACAAACTATTGATACTAGTATCCTATTTTTTAATGGTTAATAGTCACCGTCATGTGTCACATTCTATCTTTTCATTTCTGCGTTGAATTTCAAATTTCTTCTTACAGAATAGTCCGTAGATTATATAATGGTTATATTATTTGGTCTTATGTACCTACTAAATTACTATATACCAAACTATTATCTATTAATTCTACTTATCCATAGCCTTTTATTATAAAACTACTAACGAAAGGCAACTAAAGTCAATAAGATTTAGAAATAGACAATTTTACTGCTTAAAAGTTTTAAGCGATGGATTGGGTTTTCAAAGTAAAATATCTGAATACTGACTTTATAGATGTAATTGAAAAAGCTTCGAATACCAAAAAATCAGCACAGTTCTGTGTGCTCTGTAAAATATACATCGGTGTTTCTGGCTATCGATTATTAAATTGCTTGCAGCATTCCTATTCGCTCGGATTTTTCACGTCCGATTTCAATCCATACAATGCAAAATATTTCTCACAGTTTGAACATTCGCTATGACGTATTAATGTGTGGTCCTTTTAAATTAAATAATTGGCGTGTCATTTTATTAAGATAATATAATTGCTTGTGAAACATGCGTGCGTTCTAACCACTTAGAACGCGTATACCGATGACTGCGGGTTCAAACCTAGGCAAGCAGCACTGAATTCTCATAATGTTTCTCGTGCTCGCCAGTGAAAAAAAACGTTGTAAGGAAACCTACATGTCTAATTTCAACGAAATTCTGCCACGTGTAAATCCAACCCGCTTTGGATCAGTGGCAGGCGAGCATTCTACCACTGAATGAGTGAGAGCAGAGATGGCCCAGTGGTTAGAACGCGTGCATCTTAACCGATGATTGCGGGTTCAAACCCAGGCAAGCACCGCTGTTTCTTGTGCTTAATTTGTCTTTATAATTCATCTCGTGCTCAGCGGTGAAGGAAAACATCGTGAGGAAACCTGCATGTGACAAATTTCATAGAAATTCTGCCACATGTGTATTCCACCAACCCGCATTGGAACAGCGTGGTGGAATATGTTCCAAACCTTCTCATTAAAGGGAGAGGGGGCCTTTAGCCCAGCAGTGGGAATTTACAGGCTGTTGTTGTTGGATCAGTGGTGAAATATCCTCCTAACCTTCTCCTTATAGGGAGAGGATACTTTTAGCCCAGCAGTGGATATAAGGCAGCCATTATAGATAAAACAAAATGAGCTGAGATGGCCCAGTGGTTAGAACGCGTTCATCTTAACTGATGATTGCGGGTTCAAATCCAGGCAAGCACCACTGTATATATTTGCTTAATTTGTTTTTATAATTCATCTCGTGCTCGGCGATGAAGGAAATCATCGTGAGGAAACTTGCACGTGTCTAATTTCATCGAAATTATGCCACATGTGCATTCCACCAACCCTCATTGGAACAGCGTGGTGGAATATGTTCCAAACCCTCTCCTTAATGGAAGAGGAGGCCTTATCCCAGCAGTGGGAAATTTACAGGCTGTTATTTTACTTGATTTTATTTTTATTGTAGATAAGGGAACATTATTTTACTGAAATAAATTTTTGTAAACTTCGTTTTATGTTTACACTCTCATGTAATATTTAATATAAAGCACTTACGAGTTTTTACCTGCGCCACCTGGTAAGCATAAGAATTTTATAACAATAATATATTGTGTGGTTTATCCTAACAAACGTATATATAAAAGGTATGTAACTCGTATAATATAAGTATAATAAGGGTATGCTAATGTTCCATAGCTTTAGAAGGTTTTTTCCCATAATGAGCCTGTGGGTGTTGTGTGCTTATGTATATGTGTGTAAGAGAGGGAGAGAGCTATACATGTCATAAAAGATACCACTAAGGTTGGTGGTGGATTACCCATAGTTATGGAATGGTTAAGTCAATGTAATGATTCCAAAGTTAGAGGCTCATTGATGACACAAATAATGGTTACTCATTCTCACAGCGCTCATGCCTGTGGGCTATGCTCTATAAATTTATAGTATCAGGCGACACATTTGCGAACCAGTGCTATATAAAAAACAATAATCTGGATCCCTGTAGTATATATTTGTACAAATTTTAGTTAACCTCAAAACAATTATCTTTAATTTTAAAATAACAATCAATCTACCACAAAAGAAAAACATTTAGTCTACAACACCATTAACCACCAATAATCACATTACACAGTAATAATCATAATCGCGATCTAATGCATCAGCCCCCGCTAAACTCCCGCCCTTTTTTAAGGGAAATTGTGTGACTTGGCTCAGATGTTGCTTGTTTATTTCAACAATATATATAAGATTGACATTAACAAATAATCTGACTTTTTTATCTGTTTCTGTTGGAATATTAAACTAGGCTTTGATATCTTTCCTGAATAATATCTAGATTTAAAAAAAAAATTATGTCGTAATGTATAATCCCAATTCTCACAATAAATATGTATCTCTCCTTATATATTCTTATTTTGAACTTAACACAACTGTAATTAAATTAAATTAACGGTCCGCCGTTATTGGCAATCCTCCTTATACATATATATAAATGTGGCGTCCTCACGATCTTGTCCGCTGAGCACGAGATTTATTATAAGCACAAAATAAGGGTAGGACAATTAAGTGCTGCCTGAATTTAAACTCATCACATTTTGTTACTGACTCACTTTTTTTAATCACTCACCCATCTCGAGTTTATTTTAAGTTAATGAGATTAAAAATTGATTCATGAGTATTTTGCTTCAAAATAACTAACGCCAACAAAATCATTAAGCCCGACGCTAGCGTTCCGAATGAAAATTTTAAACATTTTTTGTCTTAATAAGAAAATGAAAAATGTTCGACAAAGTTTCATCATAAATTAAATGAAAATGTAAGTCTTTCTTACGTAACTTAGTTGCGATTTGTGAACAAAATTAAAAAAAAAAAACAAGGCTTTGTTAATATAATATATAATTAAAGAAAAAAAGAAGTGTTTTCATCTGCCCAGGTTGTGCCGATACGCACTGTTATAATACACTTCCTATATCAAATTGTTGCAAATGGCGGAATAAACGATGATTTTTAAATTTTGGTGGGTAGTTTTACGTTAGCACTTATCACCAAAAATATTTACTTAAGTAAGCTGAATAGCATGACATGCTGTCTCAATATTGATGATAATTATTTTACGAACATCTTTAGATGATCAAATTTTTTTTATGGTATAGGTTGGCGGACGAGTATATGGGACCCCTGATGGAAAGTTGTCACCATCACCCATAGACAATGACGCTGTAAGAAATATTAACTATTCCTTACATCGTCAATGTGCCACCAACCTTGGGAACTAAGATGTTATGTCCCTTGTGCCTGTAGTTACACTGGCTCACTCACCCTTCAAACCGGAACACAATAACACTGAGTACTGTTATTTGGCGGTAGAATAACTGATGAGTGGGTGGTACCTACCCAGACGGGCTTGCACAAAGCCCTACCACCAAGAAAATTGTCGAATATGTTCGAAGTTTCGTGAGTAGAACGCGTATATTATATAACATCATTATAGTTTTCTTTATTAGGAATTGCTGCTTTTCATTCAAATTTAATACTCTAATTTTTTCATAAAGTATATTTCCATAAAGCATACCGTCCATATAGAGTATTGTATTTAAAAAGTATTTTAAGACTGGTGTAATAAGTTTTTTCTACTTAGTTAATTGTATCTTCAAATGAAGCAACGAATGTATAATTGGCTTAGAACGCTTAACCTGTTAGTCTCTTTTTATTGAAAGAAATTTTAATTAATAAGACAAGCGCGTTTAATGAATTCACATTTTAGTTTAACAAAGATGGTAATAGAGTGGAAATGTCTTGTACAAGGTATTTATAAAGCGCTATATTGTTATTTTAAATGTAAAGCCTTGTTATGTGTAGATAACTGCATTATAAAGTTTAACAGTCATAAAACTACAATTATTTAAAAAATTAACCGACTTCAAAATTAGTAAAAGTTTGTGAACTAAAAATAAAATAATATATCTATTAAACTGGATCGGTTTTAATGAATCTTACTCTGTACCCTAAGTTAAAGTGTACGTAAATAAGTTTAAATAATCCCAATACGATTTTTAGTTTATGAGAAATTTGCAGACAAACATACGCTTACGAATTTAAGCATACATTCCTGGAAGCCCAAATGGATCATCATACATGTCTAACTGATAACCGTTTTTAGGAGTCCTTTAATAAAATACCTTATCCAAATATTGAAGTATCAATGTAAAATATCCAAATTAACTCGAAAACAATACAATGTATTCACTTGTGTTGAGAACCTGAAAATAGATCTCGGTTGACATTATCGAAACACGAATATAAATGTTTCTTCGTATGAACCCACTCATGAAATTTAAATTCGAAACGGGGAAATGTTTTGAAATTGTAGGCCATACAATCAGCCTACGTGATCGCAGTTCTATAGCGAACATTTAACAAACTTTGACTTCGAACGTGATTTAAAAATGTTTCGCACTGCATGCCGTAAATTTGATACGAAGAAAAATTATTAATTACAAATAAATTTAAAAAAAAAATAAATAAATATTTAGGATTTCTTTCGTAAATATTGGATCATTTGTGTGTGTACCTATAGACAAAAAAAAAACATTTAACAAAACATTTAAATATTTGCCACCTGATGGTAAGTGGTCACCATCGCCAATGCGCCACCAACCTTGGGTATTAATATGTTCAGACTCTTCTAGTTACACTGGCTTACTCATCCTTCAAGCCGGAACACAAAAATACTGCTTTTTAGCGGTAAAATATCTAGAGTAGGTGGTACCCATGGTGGTGGTGGTGGACTATGTTAGGGTTAGAATCGTTAATACATCTTAGTTCCAATGTCCATTTAATTCGACAATTTTTGTTATAACTAAGTATTTTTTACGATCATTTGACTGCAATATAAAACTTGATGCTTTAATCGAATAAATAAATAAATATTATAATAATCCCACAAATATATTCTTTAAAATAAATTTGTTAAACTAATATATGTATATCACTTTTGTCTTGTCTAGTCGAGCTTAAAATAAAATATAACCTTAGAGATTTCTAAGAAAAAAGTATTTACAATTTGGAAATTTATTGTTAAAAGTTCTTACATAATAGGTATTATAAGGTTTTTTATTAAAAAAGAAAATTACATCGACACGTTAAATTTTATTCATTACAAATAAAAACAGTTTTATTCGAACATAAAAATTATTAACATTTAGTCCTTTAATAAGAATTAAAAATAGTTACTTTATAAATCATGACCGCGTGGAATGGTGGCAAGAATGTTAGCAGCATTTCCCCGGTGAATTGCAATTCCGATCCTCTGGGCAAAAAAGGAACCAGCCCTCCTGTCACCAGTGGAGGCAATAAAGCGAGGTGTTATACTTTTAATGAAGCGTTTTGCACCACTTATCCACTCCAAGTGTTTCGACGGCAAATGGGACAAAAAAGTAACTTGATATAAGACACGAATACTTTTTTCATTCGCTTGTTCCACAGTAGCACCAGCTGTCACATTGTTTCTCAGATATGAGGTATAAAAGAAACAATAATAATAAGTTAAATATGTACATATATACAAATCAAAATAGGTAACGTAACATACTTTCGTAGAAGTGCAAGAATTCTAGCAACATCTCCAATGCATTGAAAATATAAAGAATATAAAGATGTCCTCCGAATATCTCCATTAAGACGTGATAATCTTCAAAAATTAACGTGCATTGTTACTTCAAAGCCTAAAGTCAAAATATACACGAAGTGCAAACGGCATGAATATATAACGCAGAATTAGAGACGTATATTTGCGCAATCTGTTGCCTTCAGCATTTTCCGTTTCGGCTCCATCATTTGACATTGTTTCCTTTATATAAAGAGTGAGATATTCAACAGCGTTCCGTAAAACGACCCGTTATAGTTTCCACGAAAAAATAAATGTTTTGTATTGTTTTAAGTAATGCTTAAGCGGTTTGAAAATTCAAATAATCAAACCGTGGTCAGTAAGAGTTGTCTCAACTTTTGCATAGCACGTAAAGTTTTAACAAAATCCTACGTTTGTGCAAACAATGCACGTGATTGCTGGTAGTTTCCTGTGTAAACTTTGATTTTTTTATATGTAACTTCGATTTAAAACTTCCAGTAAAAAATAGGCAGTGGTACTTACATTCGTATAAACGTTGAATTTTTTTTTAATAATTAGATGTTTCGAAATCCATTGGCAATCCCAAAATGTTGTAATGTTTAGTAAAAAATGTTAAAAACATTAATGTTACGTTTTAATGGTGCACTTTATGTTGATGATTCGGACCAATAAATTAATATTATATTATATTATATATAATATTTAAATAATATTAAAAATACAAAGATTCCTTATTTATTCGTTTTAACAACACATATATATATAAAACTTAATAACGCATACATTTTCTACGATACGTAATACAAAATACTTTGATCAAAAATCGACCTAATGGGTTATTGTTTCATAATATTTATAAATACAAAGCATCCTAGGCACTCACACATACACTCCTAGGGCCATGTTAGAAAATTCTACAATATATCGTATACAGATATGTAAAAAGAACGTTTTACTATATCTAGGTACATATTATTTTGTTATTTTTTTTTAATTAATTGAATAGAAATAAAGTTGTCTAAGGAGTTAAAAGATTTAATTTGTTTTAATTATTCAAACACCAGACTGAAAGAAATATTAGAATTATTAAGAAATTAATCACCAATCCAGTTAACTATTTAAATATATGTCGTAATAGTTCAGTCGCAAAAAATAGCTATAAGGAAAGACTATCAGTACAGCATCCAAAGTAAAACTCGTTAGGAATTCAAAAAGTATTTTTAATAACTAAAGTGTATTAGTTCAAAACTGTAGCAAGTGTGGTAATTTAACGCGAATTCTGAATACCTTGTATTAAGAATTCGCTTGGAAAGTTTACAATATATTTTTTTAGATCATTAAACCGTGTTATACTAAACTTATATGGTTTTATAACAAGCACCTCTGCGTAGATACCACCCACTTATCGCAAGGACTCGTCAGCGTTCCAGTGAGAATACGCACATGTAAAGCTGTACCTTGGAATAGGATGCCATCGATGTCAGAGGGATAATATTTTGTATATCATGTTGCAATCGGGATTGCGACAAGCATAACATCTTAGTTCTCAAGGTTTGTGTCATATTGGCGAAGTAAGGAACAGTAAATATTTCGTACGCTACCTACATCTATTCCTCGTGAGTTGAGTGGGTAGCTAATTCAAAGTCCTGGATCAAATTGCCCATTCGAGCCAGTTAAAAAAGATTTTTTTCGAAAAAATCTTGGTGTTCAATAAATGTCCCTGGTTTACGTCTGAACTCTTATGTTGTGTTGGATTTCCAACTCCGTAGGATTCTCATAATATTGAGGAAATAGAGACTCGTGTTATGTACGCTAGAAATGCATGTTAAAAATCTCATGAGAATGACTAAACAAACATAAAATGTATTAAAAAATTAACACATAAAGAGTACTAAGATATGCTTATTTTAACCGGTTTTACTGAACAAAACCTTATAAAAAACACATACATATATTCGTTAAATTATTCAAAGCAATTAATGTCGTTAATAATATTGGCTAATTGCAGGAAAATGTTTAACGTTATAAAATCTCTGCTCGGTGGATTTCTGCTTCAATTAATCTACTTCAGGTTCCTCTAACTTCCAGCGCGTTATTGAGCGAGCAAAAACTATCTTTATGACTGTACAAATAAGGACTGAAGTTAAATACAAGCTCTGTTAGAGTTTATCGCTATGTAGACTTACGAGAATTTATGTTGTTTCCTCTTTTGAATTAGATTGTAGATTTATGCACTAAATTGCGAAGTTATATTTACTACTTTATTTACCTGTACCTGTAAATTATTTACCTGTAGTAAACTTAAAGTGAATGTTCTATCGACAAATATCAATACTTTATATTAATGTTATTTTATGATTAAAAGCTGACTGAGGCAGTTTATTTACAAAAACCTGTACTCTATGTAGGGACAACAACTTATAAACTGTCCATGGACAATTCTTTGTTTTCAATCAATCAATCAATCAATCAATCAGCCCACTTCCGTCCACTGCAAGACATAGACCTCTCCAATTGCACGCAACTGAGATCGTTCTTAGGCTACTCGCATCCAGCTCCTGCCAGCCGTCTTGCGTAAGTCGTCACTCCACCTTGCCCGAGGACGTCCTACACTCAGTTTGCCAAGATGTGGTCTCCACTCTAGATCACGTTTTTCCCAACTTATTCTATTATTTGTCTTATTCTTGTCCAATCAAAAAGGTACATATCTTGCAAACTACATGTGGTCCAATCGATAGTTATTGATGTCCCCAGATCACAGGCCTCCGCTGGTGCAGGTTTCATCAGGGACACCGGAAGAAAGCTATATTAAACATAATTTTAATGAGTTTAAGAAATATGTTTTTGCGTTCAAGAAAATGTTGATGTTATACGACTGAATTTTGGGATGAAAATTTTTAGAAAACTATTTATTTTTTAACTTAAAAGTTTTAACGACGATACGACGATTACGATAGTTGCAACGGTATTATAGGATATTCATCACCTAAGAAAGTGAAATTTAAAATGACCTAAAATATTCTTAACAGTATGAGTAGGTGAACTCAAAAAATACCAACCAAACCAGCGAACAAAAAGGTTTTCGATATAGTATCCGAAATCAAAATTAGTTATCTGTTACACGCGCACCTCTTGGTACATTTTAAAATGACTAAAGTTTGTAGCGAAACTCTGTTAATTACACAGTAACTGTATGAATAACCATCGGGTACGGTTATAACATATTGTGTTGAAAAGCAAACGAAACTTTGTAAGTATATTCACTACTTACCTGCTAATATTATTGTAGGGTAGTTTTATTTGTGTATTTATTTATTATTTACTCGATTAAGGTAAGAACAATGAAATCATTGAACAATGAAATCAGTGACTATGTTTTTGACGCGAGTCTTTCTTTTTAGTTATTGTTTTTGAAATAGGTAGGCGCACCTGTGATGGTATATAACACGCCTATAGAGAATGGCGCTGTAAAAAATATTAACCATTCCTTACATCACCAATGCACCGCCAATCTTGGGAAGATGTTACGTCCATCGCGCCTGTAGTTAAACTGGCCCACTCTCCCTTAAAACCGGAACACAGATATACTGAGTACTGCTGTTTGGCGGTAAAATATCTGAGTGAATGGCACCTACCCACAAAAACCCATCAAATATAGTGTTTCTTATATATTTGTCAAACATTAAATTTTTTTTATTTTAAATATTAGACCAGCAACATGACGTATAAGTACACTGTTCATAAATGTGGTCTTGTATATTTATTCTATTATATCTCTTACGTAGATCTAAAAAAATGTAGAGATAATTTTGTAATGGTATATTTAATCTTGCTGGCAAAAACGCAGCTGATAGCGGAGTAGTAACATTTAGTCGTTCTTTTTGTGCTCGTTTCCGCAAGCTTACTTATATGGGTTATGTAAAATTTATACATTTAACAAGCCTTTTTAATGCGAAACGTTTAAAACATGTTCGCACTTAAACATAATTGCATGCAAGCTAATTTTCTGAGTGAAGTAATAAATTAATTTGTATGTAAGTTATAACTATTATTTACTAGCGACCATCCCGCTTCGCACGGGTGGATATTAGGTTTTTTATAAATTTTTACCTTTTTTACTTTTTTCTTACATGTTTATCAATAGTCGTTTCAAAAAACTTTAATAAATTATATGCCTAAACATTATTTATGAATCCACGATGTCTACTAGTGAAAACCGCATGATAATCCGTTCTGTAGTTAGTAGCGAACATACAGACAGACAAACGCAGCCGGGTTACTTTATTTCATAATATGTGGTGATAGTGATTACGAGTTACATGACCTCATTCAGGCTTGGCTCTGTCTAACATTGACATTGTGCGTTTTTATTGTGAAATTAAAATAATGATATAGCATTTTTTGATTATTAATATGGCCTAGCAGATAGATAGTACAGCATCGGAAAATTCAATAAAACCGATTACTGCCCATTTGTACAGCCAATAGCAATAGCTCCCTATCGCTCTATTCGACGCTATTCGACGCTACCGATTCTCGCGTCAGAGAAAGCACCTGCATGTAAATTGACTTGTCAAATTGACGAATATATTAGGTCATACGATATTACAAGTATTTACTCGTACGTTTGTGTCCAGATTACATTCACAAAGAAATATATTTACAAATATACATATCAGAAATAAATATTGATAATTTGGATTTTGGAACAGCGTATTTAATTCGGATGTGATCGGTTTTACGAATTTTGCCGATGCCACATCTAAGTTGTGTCGTTCTAAAGTAACAATGTGCAACAGTATATAAAACATACTATTCTATTTAAAATTCTTGTACACGTAGATTTATCTGATAAAATTGACAAATGTATAACTACCTCAACATCAAATTGAGTATCGTGATTAAAGTTCCTTGATTAAAATTTTTAAGTAAAATGTTCTTATACCACAGATAACTCCTCTGTCTCCAAGATGGCGTTACGCGATTGAAAGACGCATTGAGGATGAACGACAACTCACCATACGAGCGGTCGGAGACGGAGCCAGACTCAAACCTGGACGTTTCTGGAACTTACCCGGCACGTTTTTATTCGCTGTCTACGTTATGACGGCTTTAGGTAAAAAATATTTTTACATATCACCTGTTGAATTATTTGACGACATCCGTGGTCGAGTAGTGTGTACCCCGGCTTTCATGGTTATTCCGAGGAAGCGGGTTCGATTCCCGGCCGAGTCGATGTAGATTATCATTAGTTTTCCATATAGTCTTGGGTCTGGATGTTTGTGGTACCGTCGTTACTTCCGATTTTCCATAATACATGTTCTTTATCTAAAATATATATGATATTATCCAATATTTATTATGTATTTATTTATTTAATATTATACATAATCTATACTTATAATAAAATCTGTAGAGAGGTCAATTCTGTACATGAAATATTTTTCCAAAATAACTATCAGGGGGTGATCAGGGGTCGATACTGATGGCAAAAATGCAGTCAGTAAAATTTTTGTCTGTCTGTCAGTCTGTCCATATAACCGTTATAGAAACAAAAACTACTCGACGGATTTTAACGAAACTTGGTACAATTATTTTTCATACTCCTGAGCTGTTTATAGTATACTTTTCATCACGCTAAAGTCCATAGGAGCAGAGTACTGAAGGGAAATGTCTGAAAAACGGGAAAGTTACCCCATATTTTGAGCTTCCGTCGCATGTGGAGCCTTAATGGTTAAAGCTACACAGAAATCATGTATTACGGAAATATTCTCCTTAAAATTATACAAAAAATATCCCATGACAGCCTGTGTCTATCTTTTATGGTTGACTCTCAATAACACGTGTCACTCCCAATAGCTTAGTAGTTCGAAGCTTTCTGATTATATTTGTCTATTCCTACGTTTATAACACTCTCAATCATCCCAAATTACAAAAGTTAACAGTATTAACTATTCCATAAAAAAAAATCATAGAAATCGGTATAGAAACACCAAAGCTATACATAAAATACGCTAATAATAAAGCTATCGCACGTGAGTACTAAATCTATACTATTATATAAATCTCTAGAGTCTGTCTGTACACTTATTTTTGTTGTAATTTATCATGATGTGTTCTTTGACGGACTTAATTTTTACCATTTTTGAAATTTTTGTGTGTCTTTATAAAATTTGGCATACAGGAAAAACATGTACTTGCGCAAATCATAGGCTATCTATACATACAAAAGTATATATAGATAGCCAAAAGGATGTGTTTGTATGTGTGTCATCGATAAACTCAGAAACTATTTGATCGATCATTATGAAAATTGGTATGTTTATCTATTGTTTTATGGAGAAAGTAATTATTTCATCCGTATCATTAAATATAACCAACAGATGGCCCTTACGTGTATCACGATACACTTATATTCCGATCAACCGATAATTATAAAATATGAAATAAAAAATGAAAATTTATACAAAAAGCATAACAACTAACTTAATTTCCGTCATATGCCAATAAACATAAAATAATCACCACAATAATAATTGTCATTTTAAAATGAGATAATTATTATAAATTACATATATGGGAAGAAGTGATTAGCTGTTTTGATTATAAGAGAGTAAAAAATAATCATAATTGGTAAGTATATGAATCAATCAATGAATCTTTAGTATAAAATGTAAACGTAAGATACATAACCAAAAAAAAACAACTTATTTATATAAATAGAAACCACCATGCCATTGAAGAAACAAAAGATCGGAATATCAACAATATATGCGTAGCGTCATCCAAAAGAGCTACGGAAACAACACACCAACAAGAAATACGTTTAGAAACAAATAGAATCCGAATTTCTACTTTAAGAGCTGCCAAAACAGTTAGTCAACGAAATGATCAAGTTCCAGATCTTCGAACAAGCATCTTTATCAAGAGATACTGATAAACCTGACAAGCCCAATTACTGGATGATGAATGATTAAAAAAGACTAAGTAACTAGAACCAATCTCAATAAATCAGCCTTCAATTACTATATAGGTTATGATAACAAGATGAATCCCGATGTGATCATTGGTTCAATGAATATAGTATGCCCATATTGTCACACTAAATAAACTGCTGGTATATGCTACTCCAGTGGTAAAATGTATTTACCACAACTGGTTGAACCACCAGAACCTCTTCTTACCTACGTAACGGGAACTATTAAGGAGTCTAAATATTTCCTTCAGTACATTAGAAATTACAATTCATGCTTTTAAATGACATCTTTTGGAGTAACAAATATTGTACAATACAATAATTTCGCGTGTACGTTTTAAGTGTATCATATGATTGGTTCACTTCTTCCAGTATCTAAATAAAATCCCCAATTTCTGGACATTTATTTCACGGACAACGTAGAAAAAGATTGATCTTCGATGTATGTTCAGTACCACAACTAATCGAGAAATCATCGCTAAATTTAGCATTATGCCTAAAAATGCTCTAGAAAGTGAAACAACAAATGATTCAAAACTCCTGAAGTCACAACTGTAATTGTCGGTACAGAAATAACAGCGACATAAAAACAATCAAGGCGCCGCTGAAAAATATCAATCGTATGACAATTATTACGATTATCCAATTATGATTATGCGAACAGAAGATGGATATCATCTCGGACTGTATCAAAATAATATCACGACTGGCTCTGTGACATCGAAGAGTTTGATTTTTATGCATTTCGTATAATTAGAGATAATCAATCTAACCATATTCTGAAGTGTCGTCACCTGTTTTAACAATTCATTGTTGACATGTACGCTATGGTCGAGAACGAACGATTAAACTACATTCTTCGAGCCTCGAGCCTTCAACTTCGAGCCAAAGGGTACATTTATTTACGACATACATACAGATGACAAGTTTGTAAATGTAATAACATAGATGTTTGATAGAATCGGATAATAGAGGTCGTTTTTGGTGTGATACAAACTTTTCTAGACTATAGAAATTTAATTAAAATTTTCAGCGTACCAACTTTACATCGAGAACAAAAACATTCTCATAAATCATATCTGTTTCCGGATTCAAAAAAAAAGAAGATACGATCGTGATAAATAAGTTTATGGGTGTTATGACCAATCTGCAGCCTATCGAGAACATCATTGACGAATATTAAATGAAATAATTTTAAGTATTTGATTAGATCTCGCATATTCCTTGATTATTTGTACATTGTATCAGTAATTAATTACAAAATGAAAAATTAAATAAAATATTTTTCTAATGCCCTGTGAAGCGGGCGGGTATAGCTAGTTAACAATAAAACACTAACTTCATATGTAAAATCTTACAATAAATATTCCCCGATTTAATCTATTTCAAATACAAATTAATTTACAGTAATACTTTTCAGGTTTCGGAGCTCCGGTCCCACATACCCTATTGGGACGGACTTCTGCGTTATTATACGCTATCCTAGCAATTCCAACTCATATATATCTGAGTAAGTAATTAGCCTAGTTCATTCAATTTGCAAACCAGAATAGACTTATACAAAACGAAGAATTATTAAAAATTAACAATACAATTTATATTACAACGTTAAAACTTTTATTATGAAATTTATTTAAACCAAGCTTGTTCCTTTTTGTTGCCTATTATTGTAATTTCTACTGCAACATATACCCTACTACTATTAAAATAAAATCGAAGAAGGTTTTACTATAAATGTTCATTCAAATATGATTACATAATTAAAAAAAAAATAGGAATCGAAGAAGGGCTTTTTGTCGGCTTCGACAAATATTGTTAAATATATATAGTAATAACTAGCTGTGCACGCGACCTTGTACGCGATGGAATTTAACAAAAAAAATTGCAACCTAAGTTACTCCTTATTATATCAGTTCTTCTCTGCCAGTGGAAGTCCCGTCAAAATTGGTTCAGCCGTTCCAGATATTAGCCGTAACAAACAGACAGGCAGACAGACCGACAAACATTTTAAAAAATGTTACTTTCGTATGCGTACCGTGTATACATACATATGCATTGAGTTAAAAAGGACTATTTTCAACCGACTTCAAAAAGGAGGAGGTTATCAATTCGTCTGATTTTTCTTTTTATTATGTTTGTTACCTCATAGCTTTTCACTGGGAGGACCGATTTTGATATATTCTTTGTGGTAGTTTTTTTTAAGGTAGTGCTTCCCATGTGGTCCCATTTAATTTGTAACACCAGCACCGGCATCGGTGACACCCGCTCCAAATGTAACAATAACTATAACTACGTTATATACTCGTAAATCGACTTTTAATTGGTGTAATAATTTTCATTTCATTTTACTTAGGAGGACTCTATAAATATGTTGAATTTATGTTTTAAAATAGTGTTTTGTTTGAAGTCGGTTTTTCTTTTTGTTAAAATTTTTATTTATAGTATTACAAACAGATTCTCCAATTTAATTATATCTATAAATAATTTACTAAAATAATGTTTTCAGTGGTGAACGCAAGCACGTGTATGATAGTTAGCGTCGAAGCATATACGAAGCACTTGAAGGACAACTTTTGCGGGAAATTTAGCGAAGATAAACACGACTTTGTGAACAAAAGAGGTAATTATCTTAGCTGAGTATGAAATTATTAACTTGAAAATCTTATCGGAGAAACAACATCCTTATCTTTGTAATATAAATTAAGTTGGAAAGATTTAATACCTTTTACAATTTAATAAAAGTCCGCGGGGATTTTTAAGTCGATTTCGTTTAAATGATATTATGTAATGCGTTTATATCACAATTTAAGTTGTTAGTGAATGAATACAAGAAAAACATTAATGATTGTTTTGATTCATTTGTAAGGGAAGGGAATTGAATAGATAGAGAATTAATCATTATTTTTATATAGAACGAGTATTTACCACATTTTTCAACCGACTTCAAAAAGGAGGAGGTTATCAATTCGTCTGTATTTTTTTTTTTTATGTTTGTTACCTCATAACTTTTTACTGGGTGGACCGATTTTCATAATTTTTTTTTGTTTGAAAGGTAGTGCTTCCCGTGGGGTCCCATTTTAATTTTATTTTTTTCCGATGATGGTATCCGTATGAAAACGACATAAGTCTTAAATTTGCATTATGTATGTGCGCGACAAATAGGTGAATAACTCAAAATTGGTTGGCACAATTTTGATGATTCTTTTTTTATTATAAAGGATATACTTTAAGGGTAGTTTGGTGAAAGTTTGGTAAGGTTTTGAGCATAGGATCCATGACAAATTAAGGGAACGGGAGGGAACGGAACAATTCTGAGGAGCACGTTAGCAATACTCGGTCGAATCTTTTATTTAAGGGGTTACTTGGATATATGAATCACCTTCCGGAACGTGGTTATGTTCATGTAATTGTCATAATCGAATATTATAATTAACTAGCGACCCGCCCCGAATTCTCACGGGTGCAATACTGATACTAAAGAATTTGTTTATTTACGACATCACATTGCAAACTTCTAAAATTGTCAGTGTTTCTTTACTATATTGTTCATTTATTATATACACAAACCTTCCCCTTGGATTACACTATCTATTAAAAAAAACCGCATCAAAATCCGTTGCGTAGTTTTAAAGATATAGGGACAGAGAAAGCGACTTTGTTTTATACTATGTATTGACGAAACTCCTAAACGGCTTACAGTTAGGGTGCGATTTGGGGCAGAATTTCTTACTGTCTTTAATCAAATTTTGTGTATATGATGTGATGTCATATGATGTACGACATAGCATACGAATAGCTCTTTTCCAAAGTTTTTTTACTGAGGTCGATTACAGCTCTTTCGAGGGTGGTACCTTGTAGTTTATGCCGCATGACGTATTAAAGCCGCATTTTCGAAAGTCTATTTTTGCTTTATTCGAAAGTTTTTTTGAAATTGTCCCCGAAGTAGTTTCTGATTCATATAAACGGCACGCTTAATCTATCCATATTAAGAAAAAAATGTTAGTCTACATCAGCTTCACTTAAAATCAAAAAATAAATAAAAGACACCGGCTCCAAATATAACAATAACTATAACTACGTTATATAATCGTAAATCGACTTTTAAGTAGTCTAATATTTTTCATTTCATTTTACCTAGGAAGACTCTTAAAAATATGTTAAATATGCAATTATTTTTATTACTTTTTAGTACATTTTTATTTGTTTTAAAATAGTGTTTTGTTTGAAGTCGGTTTTTCTTTTTGTTAAAATTTTATTTATTAACTATAAATTTACTTTTTCAAGAAAAAGTCAGCAAAATATAAGTAGCCATAAATGTATATTATACAAATATACATACATAGCAAACTTGATTTTTTATGGTATAGGTTGGCGGACGAGCATATGGGCCACCTGATGGTAAGTGGCTACCATCGCCCATAGACAATGACGCTGTAAGAAATATTAACTATTCCTTACATCGTCAATGTACCACCAACCTTAGGAACTAAGATGTTATGTCTCTTGTGCCTGTAGTTACACTGGCTCACTCACCCTTTAAACCGGAACACAACAATACTGAGTACTGTTATTTGGCTGTAGAATAATTGATGAGTGGTGAGAGGGTGGTACCTACCCAGACGGGCTTGCACAAAGCTCTACCACCAAGTAAATTTTGTAAAACACATGCACAACGATTCTAGACCTTACATTTGGCGACACTCTACGACTCTACTCTACTATTTATATATTATCTATAAACTCTAGTCTACTAACTTTCGGCCAAAAATCTCTTTTTTGTTGGTAGAATCCGATGGCTTCTATAATCCGCTGAGCTACAACTAACTGTTACACGAAAATGTTGCGCGAAAGCTCAATTAATGGAATCGCTGCGCGGGGTTTAGGTTGTGCTTAGTAAACGCTGACTGGCTATCAATAGTAATAAAGCAAATTCGTACATAAATCTGATTCTGAAATCAATCTAATTATAATTAAGAAATTCTTGAGAAGGCTAAAACCAAAACCTATTCTATAGCGAATCTCGAACTTTTTCCCCATTCTAGCCACCGAAGCCAAATATAAGATAACCACATGATTTTCCAATACGTAATTCATTTCAAAAATACTTTAGTACATAATAGTTCAGATAATACTCTAATAATAACCGACGCCGCAAATATCGGTAACAGATTATGAGGAAAGGATCCCTCGTATATATTGGCAACGTTTGCGGTTATACTGACTACTGCAGATTAGGCATCTCTGCTGGTTAGGGTTTAAGGGTGAGCTCTTATGATGAGCACATTTTGGCTAAAGATAAAAAACAACTCTTATTTAATTCAATTGATCAGCTAGCTCAGTAGAGCTAGCAGTAGAGCTAGCGCAAAACCGCACCGCTTATTATTGTTTTATTCTGGTTTCAAGAAGCCAGTGTATGTACAGGCACAACGGGCATCTTAGTAACCAAAGTTGGTTACACATTGGCGATGTAAGGAATGGTTAATATTTCTTACAGCGTCATTGCCTGTGGTGGTGACTATTTACCAAAAGGTCGCCCATATACTCGTCCGCCAAGAACGCAGATTCAGATAATACGCAGATGCAGGAAATCTCTGCTAGAACGTGCCTAACTTCTTATAAATTTAGGGATATGACACATAAAATGCTGTGTGCCCAACATGCATTAGATCAACGTGGTGTAATATTCTATTCTAATTTAATGTACAGAGGTAATGAGGCCTTTGCTTCATCGTGAGACGACAATAATGTTTTTATAGGATATTTAGGTAGTCAATCAAATGGGCCAGGGAGGCGTTGGTATATCTGATGAGTGGATGCTACCTACTCAGTGAAACTTGCATAATGTACAACTATCATGTTAAATACTAATATTTAAGTGTTTAACTTACCCTTAACAAAATTACGGTCCGCGCCTTATTGCTAAAGAATAAATAAACCATTATATAATTAACGCGCTTAATTAGTGAGTATGTGCATAGTATAAAGCAATATCGATTGGCAGTTTTTCTTTTATTATAGCTTAGCAATACTTTAAAACTTTCAAAAGGGTTTAATGTGAATCAACATTAAAATAAAAATATATCTGTAGTAAAATGTTACGTATAATCTTAGTAAGTGTTTATTCCATTATTATTAGTTCGAAGAGTAATTTAAGTATTATGTTTGTGTTTAATGGGCCTCTGTCAAGTCAAACTTGTACATATAGAATGATGACAAGAGTGCTAGCAGTGCCCTTTCAATTACGAATCTCTGGCCAAAGAACCTTTGATATTGCTCAAAAGTGTTTATTACTCAAGAGTTTCCACTACAACTGGGACCAATTGTATTAATTCAAATACCAGGTTATAACAGCACACTTACATTCCTAACGCAGTATAAAAATATACTTTTATTAAAACAAAGTAAATATCTACAAAGCGGCCCAGTGTCGCTGAGCAAATAGTCGAAAGGTCGGTACTTCAACTCTGATTTTCAGCTGCCTACAAATGTTTTGTTAACTCTTAAAGGAGGCAGTTAATGAATAAATTATCGAATTCATTTATTTCGCCGTGTTGTACAAATGTAAGCCTCATTGTCTTAGTGTCATTTCTGAGGGGACTGGTGCCTAAAATAGGTAAATTCTTTATTATATCAGGTCACGGAATTCTCAACGCTCGATTGGTACGATCATAGAAATATTCAAAAACTACAATTAATAAATTAAGTTTTGCAATACTTATATTAACTTTCATTTTACTTTACCATTTTTTTTACTTATTAACATAACATTGCTATTTAATTGGTAAATATTTGTAACACATTATGTACTTCTCGATATAATCTATACTCCGGTACACGGTACTGATAGCATTTATGCTACCGGTTCTAAATATTGTGGACTGTACTTAGTATTACTGACATTCAAATTTGAAGCTTAATAGACCAGCTTTGTTCCATAATTAAAAGAACATTCAATTAAATGTATCTTTGAGCGCTTATTTATTTAGAACTTAATGGCATCTTACAACGAAAATCCGTGAATAAAAAAGCCATTGATGCATAGAAATTATAAAACATACAAATAAAAAATTATATACTTACCACAGTAGAATTTGTTTAAACAAGTGTGAAACAATATAACTATGGCGCATTATACTGTAGGTAATAGCGTGCTAAGTGCACTTTGAACTATTCCGAGGATTAAACAACTCCGTGCTAAGACCCAGTTCCAATTACATCGTAGCCCTATACTGTATTCCTAGAAAATTGTAATTGAAAACTTGATTGGAAAATATGATACAAAAATGTGACCTTCACGAGTTGCTTGACTGATATTACATATTGTAGTTGATCGTTATCAAATCGTATATATACCTACATATGTAAATAAATAGCGTAAGACGATTTTTGCCCCAGTGATTATTGGACAAAAATCGGCTATAGTCTAATTTGAAAGTCTGCAGTCGTAGATGTACAGAAAAATATAGAGGATTCTTAATTGCAAATTATTATATTGTAATAATTCAACGAAGAATTAAATTTAGATAGCGGAAAAAAATTACTGGCCACGTGGAAAGCCGCGTTATGGCTCTATGACAAATAACAAATGAAAATCGTTCAAACAGATGCCGTCAGTTTGCAATGACATTAAATCAAAACAAAATTGTACTGGTATTCGAAATTTGTGAAAATCTCTTGAATAAACTCGAAGTTTGGCGTGCGACTCACTATTTTATAATTAAAGAAAACTTTTCTTGTAAATATGGAGAAAAATAAATATATAGGCAGATCTCCATCACTATCAGGACCATTTGATAATTTTTTTCTTTAGAATTTACAATACCACAATAGGTATAACAAATTATGAGGAACAAAGGCGAATCGTCGCAGAGATGGTAGCGCTTACCACTTCTGCGACGAATCGCCGCGATGCTTAGTTGTCTTCTCCACAATAATGACGACGTTCAACATTCCCACCAAACTTAGATTAGCTGTATAATCTTATTTTCCCCTAATTTAAAAGATGACAATGTGCCGTCAAATAGTACCGCAATCCATATTATATAGCTACAACTAATACAATACAGCTACGAGATTTTTTGAATATTTTATCACCAGAACCAAAGCTGTGTAGTGTTCATAGTTTACATAGTTACCTCGGCTCGGTCGAACTGATTTCAAATTCAGTTGCAGTCTCACACATGCTAACATGTGAACGTTTGTAATAAAACGAATATTTTAACATATTGTCTAGCTTCGCAAAACTACCAAAATATATCTATTCGAATTTAGCTTTTCTTCTATAAAATTAAAGTTTAATGGAAGTTATTACGATATTTTTCTGAGAGAATTTTATCGCTTGGAATAGACCGATTGATGATAATAGATGTTCTGAATCGCCGTCACGACCTTGCAGAAACTCCTTGAAACTCTATTAAATCTTTAGGAAACACTAATTATAAAAACTTTTTGAACAAAAAAGGATAACATATAAATATTTTTTATTTAGCATAATATTTTGATTAACATGATAAATTTACTACAATGAATAAGCCCTAAATGTATAATTCAATGCGGTAATGATAATTTGTTTTACGTTATATGACCCGTACATTGCAGCAAATATTACACTTAATAGCGAATCAGCGACCATAAACGCTTACCAATCTAATAGCTTTTACGCAAATAATCAACGTTATTAAAAGGTATAATCTAAATTAAACGCGGAAAAAACGGCACAACTTAGCTTGTGAATGTAGAGATCAAGAAAATATTTTAAACTCAAAAAACAAATGAAATAGGCTACTTTATAAATAAAGACATACAAGACATTGACATATTTTTAGCAGAAAAGAAAATTTATTCTAAAAGAGTTTTACAAATGGTAATTTTGGCATAAAAAAAATACCAATACCAGCGCCTCCCTTTACAGTTAACTCGATCAGTCTGTTTAATGGGCCATGTCTACGAACGTTAGTTCTATAAAAGTTTAGGTGAACGGAAATCTGGTTATGGATCAAGGAACATTAATTTTTATTATGAGAGTTCAAAGAATCCGATGACAGTAACTTTCCACGATCGACGTTGTAAAGTGTTTCAAAATGGACAAGTCTATTATCTTTATCATAGTCAGGTGCTTGGGGATATATAGGATCTTCAAATGATATAATTTTGGTAAAGTTTATTAGGTATTCCATTAAATGATGGATAGAATTTCATTTTGAGGATTCCAAATTGAGGGTACAGATTCCAGGTATGTATTTATTTACTCACAAAGGCCTCTCAAAGTTCAATTATCTGCATCCTCAGAATATTAACGCTTGACTTAAACGAAATTAAATTAAAAAATTCAAATTAAATCCGTTATAAGTCATCACTCATCATTATTGGCCAATCCACTACTTGACATAGACATCACCCAAAGTGGACGAAAACTCTCGGTATTTCGCCTACTGCTTTCAATAAGGTCCCGCCACTTTCTTCTGGTCATCAGTCACCTGGATGGTCCAGATGTGATTCATTCATTTGTCACTTCGTGGTCTATAGGACTCTACTATTCCAATACACATCGGTCTTTTGACATATGTAACTGCTACTTGAATCTGATCAACAGAACTTAAGTTTTTTATCAACAATAAGATTTCGACTTAGAAGACCAACATTTCGTGTAACTACTCATTCATTTAGATTTATATAATTAAAAAAAATGTTCCTTTTTCAGAAAACGTTAGCTGTAGTCGTGACTCTGAAATTACAAAATCATCAACCAAATGGTATTTATGCAGAAAAATCATTGTAAGTATATTTTTCTATACATAAATAATACTCCTAAAAATAAGTGTATTTTGAAATGTAGAAGAAAATGTAGTCCATATAAATAAGTTATTATTTGATCGTGAAAGCCTAACATTTTTCAATTCCAATGCTCTTGGTAGTTTCTCTGTTATCCTAGAGATGTTTCGGGATAATCGGAGCCGGTCGCTGCGTGCCTCTCGCCACAATCGCGTATTACATAATTGGCGTGGTAGCATTCGGAATACTACGGAATAAGACGCCTTTGGAAACCGCTATGTTTCCATTAGAATTTACTACTACTGGAGGATTGGAACACGTAAGCCTTACTATAACATAAACGTGAATTATAATAATGACGAAAATTCGCTGCACCAGCAGCGAATTTTCATAAATGTCATAAATTTCCATAAATGTCTCAGGAAGTTTATACGAATAAAATATTTTAAATTAACATGTTTAATTTTTGTTACTACAAGCATTAAAACGGCATATTTACAAGACAACATATTTCCACAACAACAATATCGAACTCCGCCAAATAAAAGCAATAAACATGGTAAATATCCCGTTTTAAAATACTTGCAGTTTATATAAATGTTTAAGTTTAGTAAGCATTTTTATGAAGAATACCCAATTCAATTCTGAAATCACTGTAAATCTTTTTCCCAATTTTAAAAAGCTTCAATAAAAATACCCAATTTGGTAAGACTTATTGTATAGAATGCTAAATACGATTTAGCTATCAGTACATTGATATACTTTTTCACAGGTAGAAGGCTACGTGCGTATTTTCTACGGTTTTTACGTGGAAGGTGCTATGTGTCTACTGGCATGTGGTCTTGCAATAGTGCGCCGACATGGAAGTTCAATTTTTTCAAATATATCGGAACCTTGCAGATTGTTTGAAACAGATACTTGTGAACAGTGCTCAAGCAATAAAGAAAGAGTTTAATAAAATAAATATTGCAACGAAGTGTAATTATGTTATTTTTTTACCTTTAGTTTTTTTTTATGAGATAGATGGCAAACGAGCAGGAGGCACACCTGATGGAAAGTGACTACCACCGCCCATGGACATCGGCAACACCAGGGGGCTTGCAGGTGCGATGCCGGCCTTTAAGAAAGGAGTACGCTCTTTTCTTGAAGGTTCCCATGTCGTATCGGTTCGGAAAAACCGCCGGCGGAAGCTGGTTCCACAAAGTGGTTGTGCGAGGCAGAAAATGTCTAAGAAATCGCGCTGTTGTGGATTTTCGTACATCAAGGTGGAAAAATAAGTATAGGATATAGGATAAGCATAATAAGATTTTCAAGTATTAATTGTAAGTGGTAATTAACAGTAACAACAAATCATGATCGTTCTTTCGCAGAAACAGATAAAAATGAGTTTTGCACACACAAAATTAAAGATCAGTAATACCCGCGGTTATATTTCATTATCGATAAAAAATATCTTCGTCAACAATTTTAAACGAAAGGAATCATATGAAAAGACACATAAATAAAAGAATTTATGGATTAAAAATATAATAGATAATAAATTTAATAATCGGATTGAATCCAGCTATCGTAAGCTTGAAAACTATATGGAGCGAGATTATAATGGCATCGGTCTCTTCGCTCGTTCGATGAACATTATTTGGGATAAGCTAATGAAACGGAAAACTCGTTGGCGTGGTGCCATCGCATTCTTTCACCCAAAAATGCTTCCTATACTATGTTTTAATATGATATGACTCGTAATGTGTAGATAAAAACTGTTACAACGTATTTATAAAATCAATACGGTTTGCCTCATCACATTATTTTAATATAACTGTTTGATTTCTACCATTCATATAATTGTAACTATACTCTCAGTTACTGAATACAGTTAAAAGTGTTATTTTAACACTTTCACTATCTTTACGTTTTTATTGGCCTAGAGTAATATCTACTTGACTTACATCCATATATAGCTCCTTCTTGGTGACGAACCATTTAGACGTTCCTCACAGCCGTCTCCCGAGCCCTCGTGTTCCTACGCTTTTACAGCTCAAGTACGATCTTAGAGACAGCACTTTTACCATTCTTAAGACTTCTGCTCATTGAGCATTGTCTTTACATGCGCTAGCATGTCCAAAGGCGGTAAGCGCCCTAATAAAAATACCACATTTTTTCTCTTTTGTAATAATAAGCAACACTCAGGTCTAATTTGAGCTTGACTATTTTTCTTCTAACATAAAACATCTAGTATAAATGCATGTACTGAATAAGGATAAGACAAACAGACGGAAATAAAACAACATAACTATTTATTTTTTTCTTTATTACCACATCCTACAAACTAGTTAACGGTTATGTACATCTATTTCAGCCATATTAGAAAAAAGTTATATTATTACAATATACATCGTATTGGTATAGATTTCGTTATTTGAAACAAAATAATCACATTAAATTTATCCATATAACGATTATAAACTTCTTGCATGTCTTAAATATTTCAAAACTCATATCACAGTAGTGTATAGAAGTATAAAAAAAAAAAACGACAAATTGTTTTGTGAAGAGAAACAAAAAGGTAAATTCAAAAGAAAATAATTTTATAATACGAGAATTTAACCTATATCATTGGAATTTTTCTACGTGCGTATGCAAATTTGCGTCTTATTATTAAGACCGTAAAATGTAAATTAGCTTATACTTTAACCCTTGCTGCGCTTAGACTCTTTCACGACATCTTCCTCGGAGGTCTCTGATGTACCGCCTTCGATATTTTTCTTCTCTTTAAGCGCTTCTTTGACAGCGTCCACCAAATTCTGAGGCTCCGATATAGAAACTTTTTTACCTGTAAATAATATATACATTATTTTCCAAAAAATACGTACAAGCATAATTTGATTGCAATCACTTTGTACAAATTAATTACAAAAAAATCCATATCGTTAAAAAATAAACAAACAAGTTATTTACAATTAATTTTTATGCAACATAGAAATCCTCACTGATGTCCAATTAAACATAAATATTAGCATGGCAATTTAAACGTTATAAGTTCCAAATATGGAATCTCAAAGATTTTATGATACTAACGTTAGGAAACGGGCTTTAAGAGCTATAAATATTTTTTGTTTAATATTTAAACTAAGAACACATTCAAATTTCACACCATAAAGTTGACATCTAATTTTTAAACGAGTAATCATAGTAAGGCTGTAATCTAGACATATTGCCTCATTTCTGAACTACGTTTCAAGTTACATACTTTGCTAATCGTCTAATTTACAAAGACAGTTTATGTTTACGAATTAATTAGCTAATGTGTTTTATGTTTACACTACTAATGATACTACCACAATCAGTTTATGCAAATACATAACAAGAAGCGATTAAGTACTATATATGTCAATTATTTTATATTTTATAGTAAAAATCCAAAATCGTAGTGCATCTGTGTTATATGTCTCAAAATATGTTCCGGGAAAATCTCATAAAATAACAAGTTTAGAATGACAAATATAGTACATCATAGTGCCATAAATATGTATTTCTCAACAATATTCTTTAGTTTAGTTTCCTCAAGACGCTAATCCATTTATTATCCATCCAATGATATATAAAGAATACTGATAATGTATCAGTAGCACGATTTAGGGGATGTCCTAATAACACAGATGCAATTCTAATTCTCAGCAAATACTTATGTGTATAAGAATATTTGTCACAATCTAGATATATACATCTGAGTGAAATTAAATATTTTAACACCCACAATACAATGAAAAAGGGAAACAATTCCAGCAAATGTTTTATGGAGCATTGTCTATGACCTGGGAATATTTATGCAATGCAATCTATATTAAAACATTTATATTGTCTATTTCAAGCAATAATGTTACCCATGTTAATAAATCATTAATGTGGGGAATATTCAGAGATCAAAATGTTATAAGTTTAATAATATACTTTTCCTATGAGTTATATGACTCATGACTATTATTGAAATATCGAGCCTGCTGTTTGAACTTGTCAAAATTAAGATATTATTACCTATACTAAAATCTTTTACCGAAAATACTTTGACAAGTAAATATAAATATTAATAATTAAGGTCAAAAATCTTTTGTCAATATGCTTCTTTACACATGTCTCTAAATAATTACATATAGACTACTTTTATAATGACTTTTAAAGTCTATTAATCATTATCTAATAATAATAGCATAATATACAAATTCTAAGTTAATTAGTAAATTAGTAATCAAGTTTCATGGGAATGTTTTACTGCTCTAATTTAGGATACCTCAAAGCGTGCAAATTAAAAAAGATAACTTACAAAAGCGCTTTCTCTTTATATTTTGTCACCTACGAAAGCAAAATAACTGTTAGAGCGTTTACGAAAAAATAATTTCGGAATATAGCATGATGGTGTGTGAGGGACTGGAGGGGAATTCAAATGAAACAACAGATACGGTCAAATAATTCATATATTAATGTAATTATATACAATTCCAGACATAACCATCATACTATATCCTCTAATAGCTATCACATTCAAAACATTATTCATTCAATGCTTTTAAATATATAAGAGGCCTATATACATATTACATATTTCTAAGAACCTTTATATTTTATTTATAACAGTAAATTAAATAATTTTAAGTCAATAGGGAATATGCATATAAGGCTATTAAAGTCAAAACTATTTTCATTCTTTTAACAAAAGATAGTGCGAGGAAATCAATTTTTGTTTTGCAAAATATTGGAGAGCTTTGTTAAATACTATTTAAGTTCGCTTTTAATTCCGAAACAAAAGATTACCTTTCATTTAATTATTCTCACTAGAACACATATCTAGACTCTCTATCTAGTCTATGGTCTCCACAAACAATATTACAGATTATAAAACTCATGACTGTCAAATTGGATACGAAATACGAATAATTTTAAACTCGAGAACGACTTTTTTTTTAAATATTTTCAAAAATATTAAAAAAAGGGTTTTTTAAATGAACAAATATATAAATTTTAATTGTACACTTTTACCAACATTAAAATTACCAATAATGCATAATCCGTATTGATCCAAAATTTAATAAGAATAACATTTTAAGCTTCATACAAGTGCGGATTTTTTTCCCTTTGCTTGCGTATGGTATCTTTGTACCCGAGTGGTACATCGGGATACCTCGCTTCACCCTCAGATTCTTTCTTTTCTATATATTCATATACACCATATCTATCTTTGGGGTCGTTAGTTAGGAAGAATAGACACATAATGACAGACAAAACAAAACCAGTTACGAAACTAGTTCTATTCCTGTGTAACGACTCAAATAAACTGTCTATAAACGTCCATTTTCCGTCGCGTTCGTTTTCCGGTTCGCGATTCGCTTCGTGTATACTTTGGGATTCGTTCGCGTTACCGGTTTTTTTGCTATCGGCTGGAAAATAATAATTTCTTGAAAAACTGCAAGCTCTTTTCTTGCTTGCTCGATTTCCATTTCACTACATACATATGAAGACATTTTGTCTTAACGTTCATACTCTAATAGAAGAAAAGTGGATAAGGTATTTGTTGCTTTTCACTTAATTAGATAATAGTTTATAATTAATTTAGAAAGAAATGTACTTAAATACTTTAAATAGATGTCCATACGTTTCATTGAATAGAAAATATAATATATTTTATTATTTTTTGACATTATTGCAGTCCTATAACAGGAATATCGGAAGTCCAAAAAAAAGCAACATATGCATTTCTCATACATTAAAATTTAGGGGATTTACTCAAAGTTGAAAATGAATTTTTTTGTGCTTGATTGAATATTATTACTTATTACGATTGTAAGCATTACTTATTGTTTATGGTATCAGGTACTGGATACCGCGCTGCATTCGATTATTTACAAATTCTCTTTGTTGATAACTATCTGCTTAGTATATTTGAAAAAGGGTTTTAATATTATGAGTTAGTGACAGACATATTTTTCTGCGTTTTTAATGACTAAAGCTTAACGACCACTTAATTATTATGTACTGAGTGGTATTTGTTCTTGTTCGTATTTTAATTCTTTACAATCAGATCAGCATTATTGTTTTAAAACTTATTATAACTAGAATAACTAGAAGTATTTTTAAAAAGGCGATTAAAAAGCGACATAATTTAAGCAACATTTAAGTACTATAAAAGATGTTTTTGTGATTGTATGATATAATATGATATATAAAAATTAGCGATAATAAATAATGCAATTTATATTGAAGATACTTTTTGATTTTCAATTGACGAATCTCAATTCTACTATCATCAAATAATTCCTTTTTTAAATTTAATTTCTGTTAAGGGAGAGTTATTTTGTCCCATTCATGCCTCTCACTCTATCATAGTTATTTCATCACTTTCTTTTATTTTCTTATAATCATCCAAAACCATTCCAAGCACGCTGTATAACATGATACTCACACGAACTCATCTTAAATCATTCTTATAGCTAATTATGTAAACTCCTAGTAAATTTATAAATTCTACTGTTACTATTTGGAACTAAGATGTGAAAATAAGAACTTCGCTATATTAAAATATTGAACTTATTTTCATGCTCCAAGTTTCGTCGACCGAATGAAATGTTCTATCAACATGAACTATAGTTGATATTAGTTGTAACAATATGCTTAAAATAATCTCCGTAGAAAAATGCATATAAATACACAGTAATTTATTGTTTATATTTAATTAATAATTATCATAATATATAATATATTTCGATTTATATGACAAGGTAAAAGTAATTTTATGATTACGTTTTCTTACCATCTCTGTCATAAGAAACGCCGTGTATTTGTCCTGGAGTTTCCTCTTCTAGTTCAGCGTAAGCGTATATAAGGGCCTTCTGCTTTTCGCTCAGCGTCTTCGGTACCTTTAATGAGAAATAAAATACTTTTATTGGTATTTAAAAATCATACAAAAGCCAACAACAACAGCCTGTAAATTCCCACTGCTGGGCTAAAGGCCTCCTCTCCCTTTGAGGAGAAGGTTTGGAACATATTCCACGCTGTTCCAATGCGGGTTGGTGGAATACACATGTGGCAGAATTTCTATGAAATATGTCACATGCAGGTTTCCTCACGATGTTTTCCTTCACCGCTGAGCACGAGATGAATTATAAAGACAATTTAAGCACATGAATCAGCGGTGCTTGCCTGGGTTTGAACCCGCAATCATCGGTTAAGATGCACGCGTTCTAACCTTTGGGCCATCTCGACTACAAAAGCCAAATTAACACTATTCCACATCGAATGACGCGTTTTCATTGGTTGAGAGATTGAATTATCTATGATGTGCGTTTTGAAAATCATCGATGCTGTTATTGGAAGTAAAATTAAAGTAAAAGTGAATTAGTGGTGTAATCAAATAAATATATAATTATTAAGCACTGTTAAAAATCAATTACTGTACTATATAGCTGTAACTATCGAGATATAGAACTATTTTCTAAATACAACATAAAGTCAATATGATTTTATTTAAGAAAATTAAATTGGCGTCATGTTAAATTAAGGGTTAATTTAATGGCTTTATACGAGCTTTGCGTTTCGAACATCATACCTTAATGGTATACGAATTGCTTGGCAATTTAAAAGCTACAGTTTTAAATTGAACTCATTATTTAGTGCCGAAGATCACACCAGAGTGTTTTAACATTATTAATTTGTAATTATTAATGATCTCATACTAGTTGAAGAAAAAGCCTACATTACTAGATTGATAAAAATCTACTATGTAACAACTGGAATGTTAGATATTTAGAATATTTACACAAATTAAAAGTCAGTACCTGTATTTTAATGTGCACATAGTGGTCACCATGTCCATGCTGACTAACTCTCTTCATACCTTTCCGAGACAAACGGACTATGCTGTGAGAGGATGTGCCTGGAACAATCTGGAACAAAAATATATATAAATACATAGATCACACCCCGGTTAGATCACTTGAATTTTATAATTCTTGTAGTTTGTAGTAAAGGCAATTTTGAGGAGATCTGCCTGTGGCAGGAACTTTGAAGCACAATGGTAGAGTAAACTATAAACCTTTTCTCAAATTGGAGAAACACCATATCTCGTCATTGGAACATTTATAGCCTCTTGTTTTAATCAAAATCAAAATAAACTTTATTCAAGTGGGCTTTTACAAGCACTTTTGAATCGTCATTTAACAGTGAAGCTACCACCGGTTCAGAAAGTAGATTCTACCGAGAAGAACCAGCAAGATACTCAGTAGTTACTCTTTTTCAACATGTATGTAATGTATCCTGCTTGGAAGTCAACAGGTATTAATTCCAAGTTTTTTTATCATCTACAAATTCTTGTATCGAATAATATGCCTTTTTTACCGAGGTATTTTTATGAACGATTTGAATTAACGAAACGGCAAAGTTAAAAATGTCTGCGGAATTTTATTATAGAAACGGACACCTTTAATTTACTTATCCCATGGGTAAAAATATATTAAACTAGCCTACTCTTTTAATTGAACTAAGGAATAAGCTTATCTTCTATTCTGTAATAATTCCTATTTTTCAAACTTGGAATTTAAAATATAGATAGATAGATATAAGATTAGGATACCAAACAACTACAAACAACCAATCTGTGTAAAACCTATACAAATATTTGTCACAAACAAATAGAACCTATAATCTCAGCACTGTTTCCCCTAACAAGTATTTATAATAGAAATAAAATAAATAAAGTAATAGCCTTCAACAATAATAGTGCAAATTGTATTCACACATTTAATATATTATAAAAACACTCATTAACATCATCCAACTAGTGACATGCAGCGCATATTTCTTTCTGTATTACTCTCTTAATATATATTCAATATTGTTTACACCTTTAAAGACATTCAAAGTGATATACTTTGAATGTTACCCACATCGGTTGGTTGTTTAAAGTTGTCAAAGATTTACCACTTAGAAAATTGCACAAATACTAATTGATCAAAATAAATTTGAAATTCCTTCAAATAAATTTTTTCCATATCCAAATCTCGCATTTATAATATTTCTTTAGGAGTTCAGTTATATACTAACATACAAAAGATTTATACATATAAAGATAAAATTAATATATCTTTTATATATTCTGAAGTCTATTAGGAAATATTTACCTGTATTGTATGGTCTTCATAAAGGCCTTGTATCCTCACCGTTCCGCCCAGTAATGCTTGTGATACTGAAATCTAAGAGAAAACAATTTTACAAATTAATTTATATTTCAATGCTTTTTAGGTAGTCATACTGAGCAGTTCCATAAAGATGGTCCCTATACACACAAAGTATAATATAATTAAATTTTAATTTAATTAAAGTAAATAATTATTCAAATATTTTATAATTGGTATAGATTTTTTTTTATCGTATAGGTTGGCGGACGAGCATATGGGCCACCTGATGATAAGTGGTCACCATCGCCCACAGACAATGACGCTGGAAGAAATATTAACTATTCCTTACATCTTCAATGTGCCACCAACGTTGGGAACTAAGATGTTATGTCCCTTGTGCCTGTAGTTACACTGGCTCACTCACCCTTCAGACCGGAACACAACAATAGTGAGTACTGTTATTTGGCGGTAGAATAACTTAGATATATGTAGTTGAAGCTCAGGAAAGGACAGAGGCTACTTTTTCTGTATTCACACTTCAAGGAAGTAAATTAGAGGGCGATAGTTTGTATGGTTTAGGTAGTTTTATAAATTTCGTGTGTGTAAGGCGGCAAGTTTAATAATAGTAAAATATACAATAATACGTACTGTGCAATCAGTATGAACATCTGGTCCATCTCTCTTAAAATAGCTTGAGCTTTCAACTTTGAATGTTATAAAGACTTCATTGTTGCCGACAGCCATCCGTACTGTCTGTCCATCTTCAACTCCAGCTGGTACTGGAACTGTTACTTTTTTACGTTGAACCTAGAAATAAAAAAAAAGTTACGTAACCTTAGTATTTTATTTTTTGTATTTAGATAATCTTGAATCACTTATTTTTTTAATATAAAATCTACTATGTGCAAATAATTAGCTAAGCTTGAAATAGTTTTTTTTTTTTTTTTAGCAATGTTAATTTTAGTTCTAGTGGTGTGAAGTCAAAATGAATAGGGTAAAGCAATGTATATTGTATGCAATGATTTAAAAGACATCAATTTATGAGGTACACTCATTTTTTTATATTCTTAATAATGATTACTTACAGTCTGTCCCTTGCCTTCACACTCAACACATGGGAACTTAATCAGCATTCTGGTGCCATGGCAATGTCGGCAAGTTGAACGCATCACAAATGGTCCTGAAAACATCGCAAGTAATTAGTTTATATTTAATAAAACTTTTGTAAGTGGAAATAATTTAAAGATAGTTCTTTAAGGTTAAAAGCAATCATTTACCATTGCTTTTTATTTAAATAATATTATAAAAAATTACAAATTAGTAAGAATATTCAATAATTTAAAAATACATTTAACACTCAAAAAGCATTTCTATAATAAGAATGTTAAAATAATTTTGCAACCACTTATTACACATTAAATTATATAGAGAGCCAGATGGTCCAATGGTTAGAACTTGTGCACAGACAAACAGTATTCAAGATAAAATTTAATTTTTTGTATCATTGCTTCTTCTTCAAAACATCAGATGTGTGAATGTGTGACAATGATGTGGCATACATAGAGATTGTATATCTTATTAAGAATTAGGTATGACCATTTTATCACAAGTGTAAGCTTATCTATCAAACACTGTAATGAACTGAATGGGTAATGTATCCTGTATTCAAATTAATTAATTTAT